>NC_051154.1:295023452-295196736 GCF_013339745.2 Dermacentor silvarum
ATTGTTTTAACTTCAAAAATTAAGTGAAGCTGCACTTACTTTACAGTCAAGGACCACCCTTGTTAGTCGATGGTCTGTATCTCGGGTGCTTGAACTGGTCCCAGAGGAACTCATCTTGAGTGAATAGGTGTGCGACCTCCAGGTCGCACACGACCTGCGCGACCTCCTCGCTGCTGGACACTGGCCGTCGACGTAGGGAACGTACCGAGCAGGCTCACACCCGGACGGGTTGATGCGCTGCTCTCAGTGAAGACCAGTGTCTACAACGTACACAACGTCGACGACGGTGATGGATGTCTCAGCAAGGTTGGTGTACAGGATCACCTTGCGCACGTCTGCAGGCAGGAAGAGTGCACAAAATGTGATGGCAGATGGGTTCCTGACTTTGTCTCCAGCGAGCGGAAGAGCTTTGCAGACATGCTAATCACCATTTTTTACCATAGCTGTGACAGGAGGCAACGCTGTTCCGTTGCAGTAGCATCTACGTTTATGAGGTCGGCTACGTCCGATTTGCATTTATTGTATGAAACTAATCGATCAAAAAATCAATCAGTCTTTATTGGCTATAATAACAGAAGTTATTCAAGGAATAACAGCCGATCCCGAATATATCAACTCGAAGGAGATCATCCACGCTTTCTTGCGGAATGTTTAATTAACCGATGTCCATGGTGCGACTCCGTCCCGACACTAGAACACATCACTTACCAATGCACGCAGCGTCCGGTAGACGCCGTGTCGCCGCTACTTAACGATACACTAAACAATTGGTCGTGGGAGGCGCTACTCTCCGAACTGGACTTGGGAAGCCAATTGGTGACCCTTGACCAGGCCCGGCGCGCCGCAATAGCCAGTGGGGCCCTGGAAGAGGGCTCCACCCAGTAACCAAGCACGATCTTTATTTAAATAAAGTTGTTCTCTCTCTCTCTTAATTAATCGAGAGGCTTTTTGCGTCCTTGAAGTTGAGCGGCGATCAGCTTATGCCGATGACGAACGGCAGCAGTTTGCACGAGCGATCTATATTCGCAGCGAGCAAAACTTAAGCATTCTGCTCATTTTCCCCCTATGGCATGTATTGCCGACGGATTCAGTCGCTTGTTTGACAGCATCTGCCAAAACAGTGCGTTTCAAATGTCGGCACGAAATATTTCCGACGATGCAGAAGTGATCGCGTCCCCTATTAGAGTGTATTTGCAGGCGCGCGGCATAGCACAGGCGTTCGATATAGTGAGTCTGGGGTGACAGGAGTTTGATGTACGCGTAGTACATCGCATACATTTGCATAAATTTTAAGGTAATTTCACAATTGTAGATTGACAGTAATTCAATTTATCAGAGTTCGATATATCCGGGATAGACCGTATGCAGAAGGTCCCAAGGTTACAAACCGCATAAAGTAAGGCAGGCTAACATTGTAAGTGTGGACTTAATGATTGGACCCGGAGGAAACAATTATTCGGCAAATCGGTTGAAGGTATGTTGCCACCTTTTTGGAAATCTTTTTATATTTTGACTTAAACTGATTGCTTTGTCTCTGCCTTCAGAAGGGCTGTTTAAAAGACCCTTCGAGTATGTTTGGTAAGAAATGAAAACTAATTACAATTTATTTACGAAATTAGCCAAAATATGTCCATCACACCAGCATCATATACCGATCCGACCAACGAAAGAAAATGGATTGGCGGAAATGTAGGCATATATGTACGCTGTGCAGAGCTATGATCTTTACGCTGTCATCAGTATTAGTATGTTATAACCGAAAAAACTAAATTGTGCAGTTTCAGGTGGTTGCATTTCAATTGAAATCCTATAACCTCAACGTTATTATGATTTTAAGTTCATTGCCCTGCATAATGTTTAAGAAAAAGCATGGGAAATTTCAATGAAAAATATTGGTTTATTAAAAAATTACGAGCTTTTGCGCAATAAACAAACAACTGAAATGCGTTTCTAGATAAACAATTACGTTTTCCAAACATTTAATATAAATCATGGAAAGTTGTGGGAGGCTAAATCCACCAGGCTCATAGCTGAGTCTCTTCTTAGCTGCCACGTGTTCGGTTTTTACATTGTTTTGTAGCTCATTGTATTTTCGGTCTTGTTTTTCGCCAACTGTTTACTGACCTTCGCATATCTCACACGTGTTAGGTCCCTGCTGCCGCAACTTACTGTGGTGTACTTATGATAGAGATTTTAACATCTATGACATCTAAAGTGAAGAAAAGATAGCTTTCACAACGGCAGAACAACGCGGGAGCAGTGTGAATAACACGATGCCGCGTCGTGTGCTCCCATGTGCAGTTTCTGCAATTTGAATAAAAATGGTAGCGGTCACCCTTGCTTCACTTTATTAATCTTTGAAATCGCTCTTACAAATTCATTTAAAGGTATCCTGCGCATTTGAGTGCCACCATAGGTTTGTCTTTGTGATCGAAATGTAGGTTTCTGCTCAGGTCTGCGGGCAGTTATAAAAAACAAACTTTAGATCAGAACTGGATGAACGTATTTTTTTCTGCACCACAAGTCTGAATGTCTGCAGATTTTTAATTACAAAAAATGAAATACATGTTTTTGAAAAAACAAAAAAACTTCATTTTGGGTGGAGACATACCTAAAACAAGAGACAGAAAAACTTTAAAACACACCCCCTGATTCACCTGGCTCTATTTGTCTGATTCTAACATGTCCCTGAATCAAACGCTCACCCACATTTTATGGTTTCAAAGTAAAAAGCTAACATATAAATGACAGAGCTCTTATATAAAGTAGAAATCGAATGTGCACCTGATTTATAGCAACAAAAATGTAGCTCGTCTCTGTTTATGCGAAGTCTATTGTCGTTACTCTCGCCAGCACCTTATCACTATTGGATTCATAACTGACGTGTCATTGGGGTCAGCTGGTGCATACTGATCAGCCAAGTTTGAATTATCCGGTGAAACCCCATTTAAGGATCGAAATACCAAACTTTCAGTCCATAGCTGGATACCGGCATAGTATGGATGCCGGCTGGCACTTCAGTCTGGATTGAGTTAACCAAAAAAATGTTGTCAACCGGAGTGGAATTAACGAAAAACTTACTGCATTAAACCAAACTTGCTGCAAAGCATTACACTTTGCGAAATTTGACAAGCCAGTGGTTTAACACGAAAGATCATGTCTACTGGCGCTTATATTTCCGCAGCGTTTAGTGCAAAAAAATAAACAGCAAATAAAGCAAACTAAACATCGCTATAAGAAGTCAGGCACATGATGCAGTAAAAAACATGTATATTTGACAATGTTCAATGTCATCGGCCGTGGGAATCCTCACAGCTTCTAAGACAAAACGATGTCAAGTTTGCAGTGAATGTTAAAATCAATAAAAGCAAGTAAATAGGCAAATCTATTTGTACCGCCAACAGTTAAGCTGTTTGACCAATCAACAAGCCAACCTGCTGGAGGATGTGCAAGATATTTAGCTGTCTCTGGTATCGGAGATGTGAGTGCAGCTCAGGACCCAGTCGTGAATAATAATAGAAACTTATTGGAATGGAAAAGATTTTAAGGAGGGGTGGTCGAAGCCTCTCAGTCCAGGGCCCCACTGGCCTCTGCCGCCTGCATGACCTGGCTAATTAAGGACTTTGTCTTACCAGGTCGGAGCGGGTGAGCTGTGCCTCCACTGCTCCATTGTGTCACTGGTATTTGGTCTATGAGGGTGCTTAGCGCACTCCCAAGTTACATGAATTAGGGTAGTATGCCACCGCACCAAGGACAGTTGGCCCTATAACGAGTGGGATACATGGCGTTTAGCAATTTTAAATGGGGGAATACCCCAGTCTGTATTTTACGCCAATCCGCGGCCTTCTTCCCCGCTAAGTGTGGTGAGGCGGCGGGTGTATTTCTGCGGACTCCGCGCTGATGAGCAAGGATGTCTTTTACATTTAAATTGGTAGGATTTTGTGAGGGATAGTTGCGAGTGGTTGGGGTTAGAAGAGGACGCCGTCGCTCGGTCAGTAAACCCTCGAGCTAACGCGGTAGCGTTTTCGTTCTCCTGTACCCCCGCGTGGCCCGGGCACCAGAGTAGGCTATGACGGTGGTTGAAGGATTTGGGGATTATCGCGAGGCTAGCCACAGTCACGTGTCCCTTAAGAAACATGCGACACGTCTCCTGTGAGTCCGTGACAACGACCGAGTCCCTTTGCGAACGCTCCGCATGAGCGAGTGCGATCGCACATGGCTAATATTTCGGCCGAGGCGGGGGATCCCGCCGTGGCCGATGCGGTTATTTGCTGCTGGCAGATCACGTTCACCACTGCCAGTGCTCACCCTCCTTTGATAGCGCTGCCCGGCGCCTCTGCATACACCGCTGCGTCCATGTAGTACGTGTTGTACCGTATGGTTATTGGAGTATGTTGATTGAATGTATTGTGCGGCGTGCTTTGAGCCTTTCTTTGTTGTACTCGGGATGCATATCTTCGGAAATTGGGGCTACTGTAATTTTGGGATCTCACCGAAGGATGGAGAGGTACGGCCTGTTCGGTGAGATACATGGGGTATGCTGGGATATTGAGTCTAGCCAATATTGCTCTACCAGTTTTTGTGAAGCTGAGGCGTTCCCTCTGTCGCATCAGAGTGGCCTGCCTCAGTTCGTCGAAAGTATTGTGCACTCCCAAAGCTAACATGCGCTCCGTGGAAGTACATTTAGGCAGGCCCAGAGCAGCTTTGAAAGCGGTTCAGATTGTGTTGGCCTGCCTTTCCTCCTCCCTGTTCAGGATTTGGTACGGCTAAGCCATACTTGATTCGACTAACCACTAAAGCCTGTACGAGCCTTAGGGTATCGTCTTCTCGCATTCCCACTTTTCGATACGTCACGCGACGTATCATTTGAGCTATGTTGTGGGTTGTGGATTTGGTTTGTGGCTCTGCAGCCACAAACCCAGGACTCGCATCGTGGGTACCTCTCAGACTGATCGGCCCTCAACTACGATGTTAATGGATCCTCTGGATTTGTAGCCTTTCGCGTGTATCCGGATGACCTCAGATTTTTCGGGCGCGCACTTCAGGCCGCTCTATCTGGAAAATTTCTCTACCGCTAATACTGCGCTTTGGAGCCTATATTCCTTATAACCTAGTGAACCTCTGCTCGTCCACAGCGTGATGTCGTCCGCGTAGAGCGTGTAACCTAGGTCGGGTATCCGATCCAGATCGCGCGCGAGACGACACATCGCCATGTTGAAGAGCAGAGGAGATATTATCGCTCCTTGAGGTGTTACTTTTGTTAGGCATTTTAAATAAATCCTATGTGATTTCGCCAATACTGATGCTCGCCTCGCGGTTAGAAAGAAACGCTCTTAAGTAATTATATGTGCGCTCACCACAATCCGCGAGTTCGAGTTCCTCCAATATTGCGGCGTGAGAGACGTGTCGAAGGCTCCTTTGAGGTCTAGTGCTAGGACTAATCTCTCGTCTCCGTATCGTATATTAGTTAGAATTTCGTCTCTAAGTAGGAGGAACCGTCCATGGCAAGATAAACCCGTGCGAAATCCTATCATGGAGTCCGGGAACCAGCTCCGCTCTTCCTGGTATCGCTGCAATCTGCTATGGATCACCCTTTCATAGAGCTTACCCAGGCAGGACGTGAGCGATACCGGCCGGAGCGTATCGATCGAGGGATTCTTTTTTGCTTTGGGGATCATGATTATTTTAGCCAATTTCCACTCTTGGGGCAAGTCTCCCTTGGCCCAGCACTCGCTATTAAAAACCTTTGTTATTTTCGCTAGGGCTACTGAATCCATGTTTCGAATGATTGAATTTGTGATCGAGTCTGGGCCCGTGCCGAGTTTTTAACTGCGGATTGTGCCGCCTCATGCACTTCCGCGTACGTTATTTCTTCGTCTAATTTAGGGTTGGCCTCCCCCGCGTATTGTCTCGTCGCGTAGGACGATCCCATCTGCGGGTGAGGGTCCTATGTACTTGTTCTGAAGAGCATCGACTAGATCTTGGTCTGTACCCTCGCAGTTGTCTGCTATAATTTGGTGCTTCTAGTTATTCTCAGTACGTGTGCTCATCGGGTCCAGCATGCTCCGTAATATTCGCCATGTACTGGTCGTTCCCAGAGTTCCTGATAGGGTTCCATAAAACGTCGCCCACATCGTTTTTAGCTAGCTTGTTGGCATGGCCTTGGGCTTGCTCTGCCAAGGAAGCGATGCGTTGTCTCAGGTGTTTGTTTAGACGTTGTCTTTTCCACCTCTTGGCCAATTTGCGCCTCTCTTCCTATAGGCTGACCAGGTGAGAGTCTATCACCGGCACCTCTGCTGTGCGCTCAATGGCTTTGGTGGTGTCCCCGTGTGCTCGTTTAAGGGATTGAGTCCATTCTCGGATGTTGGTCGGGGCGGTATCCGACTCCTCCAGCGCCCTCTGGAGTGCTCTATAACGAGGCCAGTCGGTTAACCTAGTGATTCCTATTGTTCACCGTATGTTGGGCGTCGAGAGTGCTATTCGGATTATATCGTGATCGCTTCCCAGATTTTCGTCGAAGGAAAACCCATTGTACCTCTCTGACGTTAATTGTAAAGGCACGGTCGGGCGCCGTGTCTCTGCTGACGCTGTTACCCGTGCGCGTCGGTTTGCCGATTTGATTGATTGCCCGTAAGCCCAAAGCCGTTGCGGTGCGCTCGAGTAGGATCCCTTTAATTGGGCGACGTTTTCGCGTATCCCTATAGTATGTGGGGCGCATTAAAGTCACCCACTATCACAGCCTTATCCCTGGTGCCCGCTAAATCTTCGTTGCTGAGAGAATGTGGGGTAGGTCGTTCCCTTTGCTTTTGGGAGGACTGTACAGATTTGTGATTATTGTGTGTGCCTTACTTCGTTTCTTTGGCATCACACTGATAACTATGGAATTAGTATCTCCCTCAATTTTCGGAAGTGTTAATAATTGAGCGTTTATCGACTTGCTCACCAGCGTGGCGACCTTCGAATTTTGAGGATCGCTCAGAGTGTAGTATCCCTGCAGTTTGGCCGGCTTGGCCCCGACCTCCTGCAGACATATCACGTCCGGAGCGATTTCGGAGTTTTTGATAAACTGGTGGGGCACTGCCGCTTTCCTGGTGAAGGAGCGGCAGTTCCACTGCCATATCTCTAATTGTTCTGAATTTTGTATTCGTTGGGATTTCTTAGCGTGATTAGCCATGTTGTCCACTCTTATTTTAAGCCCGTGACGTTTCTGTGTCCGAGCCATCGGATTCTGTTACGCAGTGGCTTATTTTAGTTTTTGCCGAACCCGCTCCTATCGCAATTGCACGTTTTTTGGTGGGAACAGCCTTCGAGACTGCCTTAAGCTGTTCCGCCACGAATACCTTGTATTTCTCGAAGTCATTTGTGCATAGTTGCTGAAATTCCGTTAGCTTTTGGTTAACTAACGTCATCATTCATGCATGAATATTTTCAGGTTTTTCGCGATCATTGTTTGGATCTGCGTTGCTGTTATCTGTGCGCTATTTGAGATTTCGGCTGTCGGAGACTGCGCAGAGACCGAGGTTATATCTGCCGCCGCCTTTGTTTTGGCTATTTCTTTAGGCTATTTCTTTATCCAGCTATTGTATTGTGCTATTGAGGCGTGCCTCTAACTCTGACATTTGTTTCTCAAGTGATTTTAGTTTGCGTTCTTCTCCTGAGAGCTGTTCTCTTAGTCGCGCGTTTTCCTTTTCCAATTTCAGAATACGTTTATCATTTTCACCAGCATTCTGTTTTGGAGCAGTGGGAGAAACAACCCTCGCCCAGCTCACCTGCTGTTTTTTAGGCAGTGGCGAATTCGACCGCTGCGAAGCCCTAGAGCTGGAGGGGTCCCTCGAGGGGGTATTGCTCATCGCTCTGCTTCCGTGGGGCGATCTGGATCTCGATCGGCGTCGGTAGAGGTCCTCCTCCTCCGTCGACTCAAACCAGTGCCCCGGTGTCTTTTTGATGTTCTGTCCCGACCGCTCCCGCGAGCGAGACTGGCGTGTCGTCTTCCCGCGCTTGGCGGCAATCAGTTTGTTCGGCCACCGACGCGTCTCGTGCCCCGCCGCCCTGCACACTGCGCACTTCACATTCCTGTCCTTGTTGGGGGTGGATTTTCGAGTCCGCAGCCACGGCATATGTTCTTGGGGTTGGGACACACGTCCGAGCGGTGTCCCTCTTGCATGCACTCCAGGCACATTTGGATTGTCGACCTGTACTCCGTACACCGCATCTCTGCTCCCATGTAGTACACGCATTTGGGGCACGTGCCTCCCGAGAAGGTGAGGAGAGCGGTGTTTGAGCTTCCTAGCATTCGGGCCCATTCGATGCTGACTCCTTGGGTCCTGACTCGCAGGTGTTGCTCGAGATCAGCTCATTCGGTGTGTGCTGGGAATCCGTGCACTACCCCTTTGTAGCTATCTTCTGGATCCGCTACATACACGTTGAAGGAGTGTCGTTTGCCTCGCAGCTCAATGCATGTGATTCGACGAATGACGTCCGCCACTTCCAGTGAAGGTGTGGAGACGATCATGATATTTGTTCCCTCTCGGATTCGCAGTATGAAATCCTCTCTTGTGATTTTCTGTTGGTTTGGTCCGTTTCCTATGATTATCGTCCCGGTAGCCCGAATAATCGCTTGTGGTATTTCTGTTCTAAGATATTCCTTGAGCATTAGTCCCTTGTGGGGCTTCAGTATTATCTTGATATCATTCTTCAGTAATGGTGGTAGAGGCTTCCCCTTCGTCGGGCGCATGTTGTGACGACCTGTGCCTGTCTCGCCGTTATGCCCGTCTCCTTTCGCGCCGCCTGCTGATGGCTGTCCGGTAATCTTGCTCTTGTTATTGGAAGCGTTTTCCTGTCGTGCTTGGCAGCCTCTCGCTGCCGCCGTGATAGGACTAACTACCAGCCGTCCGTCGCCTGGTTGTGGGCGGCGGTCCCTTGACTTTTGCTAGTCCCCGCTTCGGAAATTAGTCTTGTGTCCCCGTTTTCATCCGCGTTGGTATTCGGAGTCGGGGGAGTTATTTGCAGGTCCGTATCTTCTGATGTAGCCATCTCCTATGCTTGGCAGGAGCAATTCTGTTATTAACAACTGGTGAGGCGGTAGCTCACGCGCTAAGCCTGCCGAGGCCTAGCGGGGCTTCCGCCGCTTAGAATTTCAAAGTCGCGTGGGATGACGAAAAATTCACTCACGGACTTGAATTTGGTCTTGAAACGAAGCGTTTGTCGAGTGGAACCCGATCGGATACTCGAGGCAAGTGCACTTGATGAGTTTTTCCGCTAAAACGTCGATAGTCGGCGGAGCCCATGTGAAAAGAGCGTGTTCTGACGAAACTTCTTCTCTCTGCCGAAACTTCTTCTCGTGAAACTTCTCGAGAGCTTCCTTGCAAAGCTCTGCTCGCACCTTGTTGATTTAGTTCCACCCGGGCACGAAGCAGAGAATCGCTCCGGGTGGCTCCATCTCCATGATGTACGTCAAAACTTCGGGAACAATCCGGACCTCGTCAGAACCACACTGCCGATGACAAATTGAGAGCCGTGACAATTGTAATCCAACCTCGGTACTACAAACACAGATATAATGAGTTGTAAGCTATGACAACAGTAAACATAGGAACGCTCATGACTAATATGAGCATGTAAGGAATGCGTAATCCTCATTAACTCGCACTCTGATATCTCGAAATATCGGTCAAGTCGAAAAGTATTTTTCAGCAGTGGTGTCAACGCATGTTTTCTTCACCCCTTATTTTCAAAAAGTTCTTGCGTCGAACTCCGAATATCTCGAAATCCCAAATTTGAAAATATCAGGGAAAACGCAATGGGGCAGCGTGGGCACCGCCGCTTGCACTCGATTTTCAGCGGTGTCGGCTTGCTAGCTGAGCCAGATGCTGCCCCAGCCGCACTCCCCCGCTTCTCTTTACCCTTCTTTCTGTCTATCACCACTCGAGCACACTTACTCAGCTGCTTGCTGCCACTATGTTGTGGGCTCACAGAGCAGCTGGCAGTTGAAGTCTTTTTTCCCCCTCTCGTTTCGGATGCTGCCAGTGACTCATTAATATGGTCGCGGTGTATTAATCGTGACCTTCAGCAAGATGATGGGCACATTTAAGCGGGTGCGATCAGCCCACACGCTACTAGATAGGCATAGTTGTACGAGGCATAGATAGCAGCTAGGCAGAGTGCTAAATTATGATATGGCAACATCTAACTAGTTCACACAGGCTGAGTGTCTGTTACTACCCCAATTTAAAGGGAATGTCCTTAGAAATTGCCATTATCATCACCGAGAGGGAAAAGGCGAAGTAGGGACAATGGCGCTATTTTAATCATTCTAGGGACTGGAGAATTACTTCTTGGGCGAGTTGGTGTTTACTGAACATGATACTTGGTAGCGCAAAACTCGAAATAACAGACAACAGTGAGAGGCGAGATGAAAGGAAAGACGAGCGCTACACTCACAACTGTTTATTCCGAAGCAGGGCATCCTATATCCTCCTGACTTGCGGGTTGGATTTAGGTTCACAGATTTTCCTGAAACTTTCAAGATATGATGTGTAGACAACAACGATGAAAATTGACACTTATTATTTCAGTAATGTGCATGGTTTTAGTATGGCATGATGTCCAATATATTGGACACTGGAACTTTATCAGGTAAATTGTGTGGTGGGCTTGCAGCAACGCAAAGCTACTTTACAAAAGAAAATTGTTACCAATGCTGGAAGAACCATTTATTAATCAACATTTTACAAATATCAAATAAAAAAAAGTTGCAGTGGCTTAGCTCGGCTATGCCAGGATATACGTAGCGTTAGCAAAGGTTCAGCTGATTATTCTTAGCTTTCCTGGTTATCCAGATTGTCAAGGATTAGCTTGATTGTCATGCTTACTGCTGCTCCAATGACACACACGCGGTATACGTATTATGTGGCACATGTATATTTATTTTTGCTCAACGTCACGTTGCTTCTCTATTGCCACAAAGACGGCTGCGCTGTTGAGCAGCATTTGCGCTCTCCTTCTCCATGGCTATACCACACTGGCAAACGCCAGTCAGAAGCGCAGCGGCTCCAGCGCAGTGTGAGACGGCGACTGCACAGCGAGCGCGCGCCGGCGCCAGTGCGTCTACCACGGCTACGACGTCACTCCTCTGGAATGCGCAGACCGGCGGCGGTGAGTCACGCGCGGCGGCGGCGGAGTGCGCGAGAGGTGCCGGCTCCGGTGGCTCCGGTGCGCAAGCCGTGTGACATCACTGATCCTTGCGCATGCGCAGCACGGCTCTTGATGTGCCGCGCGAAACGGCCTTGGCTAGGCCAGTGTAGCTAACGCTACAATGTGAAGAAAAGTGGGCCCTAATTTCTGGCCCTAAATGGGCGCAGAAGAGCTCGGATCAGCGATAGTGCCATCGTCGCTGTCCGACAAGTCGAGGTCTGATGAGCTGCCCTGGAGTATCTGCTCCGTCGTGTCATCCGACACGCGAGGCCTGTCCCCTGAACAAAAAAAAGAGGCACATTATCTATGCATGCCATGAAAGAAAATTGGGTACAGTGGCCTTGGTAAACTCGGCGGTAATTCAGTTCTACTCAACGTGAAAGCTGGGGAAGCGCGAAGCAGTGATTCGCCGGTGTTTGCCTTGTGTTTTCCTTGTGTTTATCTTGTTTTATCCTGTGTTTATCTTCTGTTTAGCAATCCACCACCCTTTTTGACACCTGTGCTAAGGAACAACTGGTGGGAAACCCCCACGCACATGGAGCCAAATCCTTTGCTGCGCGTGGCCACGATGACATGCGATTGAAATTACATAAATTTACTGAATTTCCCGAGTTTCTGCTAACTATTGCGCTTAATGCTTGATTATTCTGAATCATGTTAGTTATTTTTGAGCCGGTTTTGGTCAATTCTGCACTTGCTTTGACTGTGTTCTTGCGCGGGACCACGACATGACATGCAGACAGCCCGGGCTCCTCGCGTGCTTCGCACACAAAAGACAAGCAAGGACAGAGAAACGTCGCGTGACACCGAAATGAACACGAATTCAACGCACTGCACGTGGTGTCCGTACATTCGCAATGACGGTCTTGAGTGCCAGTGTCCAATTTGTTGGACATGCAATATCAAATGACTAGCAGAGAAAAGCAAGCGTACGCGCAACTAAAAATTTCCATTCAGCATACTCCCTGTATCATTACCTTTCCAGTTAATCATAAATAACACGGTAAAACGGTCAAACAATACTATGAACAACACTTACTTCTCCGTTGGTCGCAGTTATAGTGAAAGTCTTCTAGTTCACTCAGTAGAAGTATAGTGAACTAGAAGACTTTATAGTGGTGCGACCGGCGGCAGCTACGGCCGGCTAGGGTGAAGCGAGATGACACTGACGGCCGGCGAGGGCGCCACTGCGCCTTTTCCTAGCCTCCGGCACGCTCGTTGGCAGCAGTTGGCGGCACATGGCTGTGAGTGTTGTGGTTTTGCTCGTTTTGTGCGCGCGATGTTACTCGGATAACTTGACGTTATCTTCAGTATCTTGGCGTTAAGTAGTCAATGCAGTGAGAGGGATCTATATTGTACCAGGGACGAGGAATTTTGCGATGACATGGCGAAAAGAAGAACAGATTCCCACTGTTTTGCACCAGGCTGCCGCACCGGCTATCCGGGCGCGCCGAAAGCATCGCTGTTCGCCGCACCAAGAGACGACTCACTTCGAAGTAAATGGGAGAGAAACCTAAGAAGAGCAGACAAGAGCCTGACGGAATCATCAGCTGTGTGCGAGCATCATTTCGAAGCGCATTGCATATTGCGCGATTACGTTCATGTGGTCGATGGCGTGGAAGTGCGCATTCCGAGAGGCAAGCCGTCTTTAGCTCCCAATGCCATACCTACGCTGTTGCCGTAGTGCCCAGCCTACCTCTCCGTTAAAACCCCGAAACAGAGAACGGAAAGGAAGAGACCTGCATGTTCGGTTCCACTTCGAAGAAAGAAGCCGCGCCAGGACGTCAGAAGCGCTGACTGCACTAACAACGAACATGAGGTGCTTGAAGAACCTGAGTCTGCAGAATCCGCGCCTTTCAAGTTTCAGACCCTACGTTCACTAGCACCATCGCCGATGTGGTGCCGCATTGAAGATGATAGTGTCGGCTTGATTTTCGCGACGTCTTCGTTGAAGAAGCAAGGAAGGCTTGTTATTTGTCATGAGCGAGCTGTCATTTTCAAAAAACCGACAGGGGACGAAGTTTCTGCTGCCATTTATTGTCAAGGTGTTCTGTGCTCAGAAAAAACAATCGCCTCCGTTGGCGACGCTGCAGCTGTACTGGATGACGCCATGGCAATGTGTGTTTGCAAGGGAGCAATGTCGGACAACGAATTCAGGCAAATGTTGCCGTTTTGACGGTGAAGCAGCAAGCAGCGACATACACCAACGGACTGTACGTCTTCAGCGCCAACTGCTCCGGGAAAGTCTTGTCCGATGGTAAGTGCGTTCAAGTACTTTGATCTACAAGCGCCGCATGTATTTATTGTCCGGGTATTTAAACAATTGTGTTTCTTTCGTGTACAGGACTTATTTGCCAAGAGTGCAAGTCGCATCGAAAGCTATTGTTGACCAGAAAGTCGTGCCAAAAAGCTCATGTGCCTAAGAAAGGAGCCCTTGCCCAGCGCCTGAAGCTTCAGAGGCAAAAAACCAAGCGTTTGAAGAATAGCGCCACTGCATTGAAAAATCAACTGAAAGCAATGTCATCTAAAAACAAAGCCATCGCCGAGGAGCAATTTACCTCTAGGATTGAAGCCCTTCCTCCAAAACAGCGTGAAGCAACACTTCACATGTTTAAATGGGCGTCACGAAAAAGCGCAAAAGGCATGAGATATTCGAATGAATGGGTTTTGGAATGTCTTATAATGAAAATGAAGAGCGCCAAGCTTTATGAGCACCTGAGGAAAGAAAATATTCTGTCACTGCCAAGTAAAACAACATTGCGCAAATATTTGAAGTCGTACAGAACAGGGTTTGGCTTCTCCCCAAAGATTTTCAATGTGGTGAGTGAAAAGACAGCCACAATGGAGGAATACGCATGCCACGGTGGAATTATTGTAGATGAAATGCACCTTTCTGAGCATCTTTCTGTAACAACTGCCGGCCACATAGATGGTTTTGTGGATCTAGGTAACTTTACATCTCCTAAAGATAAACACACACCGTGTGACCATGGAATGGTTTTGATTTTTGTACCGTTCATTGGGAAATGGACTCAAATTCTGGCAGCGTTTGCAACAAGAGGAAATGTCAATGGAGGTACCTTGACCAAGATCATGCTTGAAGCCATAATTTTAGCAGAAAAAGCAGGCCTGAAGGTGGACTTCATCACATCAGACGGTGCAAGTTGGAACAGACGCATGTGGACGCTAATGGGTGTCAAGGCCTCCTTGAATGAGATCAAGTGCAGTGCACCACATCCAGTAGACGAGCACCGTCAGCTCTACTTCATATCAGATTTTCCTCATCTCCTCAAGTGCCTTCGAAACCGGCTGGTATGCTTGGATTTTCAAACACCGAACGGTCAAGTAAGTACCTTAATCAATGAAAATAACGTGCTATTTAACCTACCACAATTTTTCTTCCAGTCACTCTAACTTTCAGTGGATTATCATTGCTTTGGTTATGTGCAGGTGACTATGCGAGCTATTCGCAAGGCTTTGGAACTGGATGGCAGCAAAGTTACCCTGCAGGCTATGCATGGCATCACATCCAGCCATACAAACCCTAACAACTTCGAGAAAATGCGAGTTGGCTTGGCAGACCAGCTCTTCAGTGAAAAAGTAACACATGGGCTTCAGCTGCACAAAGCCAGGCTGGAAGATCTGTGTGGTAGCATAGCAGCAACAATTCACTTTTTTGAGTAATCATTGCATAATTTTATATTTACCTAATTTTGTGCTACTGTAACTCTTTGCAGCTTTCTTAGCTGCACATACAGCTCACTGAAACATTTTTTTGCAGGACCATACATGGCGTCATAGAAGTCATGACGTCGCGCTTTCCAGCTCAAGCACTCCGTCCCAACTCTCGATCAGCTGAGAAGCTCAACTCCTTTCTAACCTTTTTGTCAGAGTGGGAACGCCACACAAATGGGCAAAGGGGCTTTCTCAGTCAGTCCACGGCAACTGGACTGCGAGTAACACTATCCAGTACCTTGTCGCTGTTGAAGTATTTGACTGAAAATGTAGGTTTCAAGTATTTGATGACAAGCAGGTTGAGCTGGGACCCTGTCGAACATCTGTTTGGAATCGTTAGACAGTCGTCAGGGTGCAATACCCACCCGACACCTCAGCAGTTCATTGCTACAGTGAACTGTCTCAGCTTCAGCAATCTTGCGCATTCTGTTTCAAGGGGGAACTGTGAGCCTGCTGCTCTCAGTTCACTCTTGAATGCAGATGCTGGTGAGCAGAACACTTGCACTGGGAGGCAGAAGTTGATTGACAGGTTTCTCGATGATGGAAACCTAGATGCCGCAGATGCCTTACTCCGTAAGGTTGCGCCAGATCATTCTCCTGTTGTTGTGGCATCAAGCGATCGCAGACTTATCTTTTACATTGCCGGTTATGTCGCAAGGAAGTGCATTCTTAAAACTGGTTGTGAACAGTGCATTAACCTTCTTTTGCTCACCAAGGAGGCAGCTGATGATTTGAAGATTGCTGAGCTTGTCCGTTTGAAGGACAATGGCGGTCTACTTTATCCTGCAGGAAAGCTGTGCAAATTTGTGGCCGACCTCGAGGAGTCATTCACAACGTGCTTTAGCCTTTTAGAACTGCGCTCTGAAAGCGTGCTTGATGTGTTAGACCTTGTAAAGAAAAAGCAACAAACTACGCTTGGATGCCCAGAACATGGTGAAGCCATAGCTGCTGACGTAACTGCATTTTATTTAACCACACGACTGCATTTCTTCACGAAAAGTATCAATCGAGCTAACGACAAAAGGCGGCAGGCATCAAAGCATTTGAAGTTGAGTAGGTGCTAAATGAGTGTCTACATGAAAGCTGTTGATCATGACTGTGAAGAATTTTCCTGTCATTATTTTTGTAGTGAAGTAAGTTGTCAATAAATTATTGAAGTGTGTTTTCATGTGAACATGGCTGTGGTGTCATTTTTCATAAGTACGCCTAAATCAAACCGCCATAATCACCAAAAACATTCGTGGCCATAACCCTGTTGTTAAAACAATGATGGAAAAGGTCCTACTGAGTAAAAGTATGCGGCAAACTTTGCGCCCATTAGGTCATCAGGGGGGACTCGTGCGCACGACTATGGTCATGCGAACAGTTAGCTTTGCACGTCTTCAAAACGGTACGTCGTTGTTTGGTGGCATTTATAACCAAAAAACTACTTTCGAAGTCAAAGTTTCGCTGACAACACGAAAATTGGAATAGTGACGTGGCCTTCGTACACGCCTTTTAAATGTTTAACAACGCTAGCCATCAAAACCTGTGGGCTTTCACCAGTGAGAAGGATGTAATCTTCGAATAGAATCGATAAATCAGCTGAAAAAACGCGAAATAACAAGCAAAATTCTAAAAAATGCCGCGAGGTCTCGTCCTATGAAAAGTTGCAGTGGCGCCATCTCGTGGCGTCAGTATGAAAACGGCTCGCTCACGCCTTGCTGCTCGCGCCACTAGAAGTCTTCTAGTTCACTCAGTAGAAGGCCGCTCCGCTGAACGTCGCCATGTCGCCTCCTTTATTTCCGGATCTGCTGGCGCAATTTCGACAAAACATCATAGATGGCACTAGTAGGTGTCCAAAATATTGGACAACTGATGTTTACGGGGAAAAATACGCTGAGGGCGGTATAGTGATGGAGTATTTGATGTCCAATGTATTGGGCAAATCTCCATAGCTGGAACTCAGGAGGATACACAAATATACGCATGCGCAAACGCATAAAACACAAAAAGGGCACCAGTCAGCCCAAGGCAGTGTAGTCACATTATATGCTTAGCAATTTCATTTCCGAATCATGAAGTGTAACAGCCATCTACTAACGCAGGCTAGACCATTGATTTGGATGTGGTAGGCCTCTAACAGTTCTCGAGCTGTTTTGTCCTTGCTTTTGCCTAAGATCCTGACATTAAAAAACAGCGGTTCACAGTCGGGTCAAGACCGGAAATGCGCAGACAAGTGCGCGGTGGTTTCCTTCTGTAAAATATTTGCGTGCTCTCTCATTCGGTCGTTGACGCAGCGCCCCGTTTGCCCAATGTAGCACTTGCCACAGCTGAGGGGAATGAGATAAACCACTCCAGTGGAGCAATGCACGTAACACTGAACGTGCTAAATTGTGCACCCGTTCGTAGCGCCACCCGTGATTTGAGGGCAGAGACGGGTCAGCTTGTTAGGGGTGGAGAAAACCACAGATACTCCGTACCTGTTCGCCACCTTCTCAAGGTTGTGACTAACCTTGTGAAGGTACGGCACCGCTTGTGCCTTTTTTCGAGCGTTGCGCTGGACTTCATCGCCCACCTTAGGCTTTTTGTTGCCTTTCAACTTCTGGAGCAAAGATTCTCCCACTGACGTCAACACCGAGCGAGGGTAGTCGGCTTTTAAAAGCCGCTCAATCTGATTGTCAAAACTCGTCTTGATCCTGTGAACACACGATTTTTTAAGCGCAGACCCCAGGCAAGTTTTAATAATTTTCGAGTGGGCAGAATCGTATTGTAAAGTCTCTTACTTAGCACGTGGTGAATAGCTCCAACAGACATGTTGTTTTAAAAACTTCAGGTATTAATATAAAAACTGCAGCACGTTGTTAACCGGAATCTCATGGGTAAAAGATAGGCCATTGCCATGAATTTTAAAAAGGCTTAAAACTATTCTAATTTCATCATTGTCAGTTGAGGAACACTGTTCGTCCAAAAGGATTAAAAAATCGTCTATACATGTAAACACTTTTATCACATGCGTGTTCTTAAAGCAGTTAGTTGTGAAGGATTATATCCATTTCAGAAAGAAATAGGTCACATAGCAAAGGCGCTAACCACGAACCAATACATATGCCCCTCTTTTGCAAGAATAGTTGGTTCTCAAAAATAATAAAAGTAATTTTGAGATAGGCTTCTAATAAGGCTAGAAAATTGTCAGAACTAAGACCAATTGCAGCCTGAAATTCCAGTTCACCACGGGCATCTATGCGTGCTTTGATAGCAACAAACCGTGGCAATTGGCGATGCGGTATAGAGTAAAATAATTCTTCTATATCTACAGAAATGCCAAAACCAATGTTATGGTTATCACGAAAAAAGCTGATGATATCGTCGGAGTTCGTAAATAAAAAAGAATCATCGACTTTCAGTTGCTTGAGGCCATTCAACAAAAAACAGCTAACGTCGAGTGGCGAAGCGCCACGTTCACTGACGATAGCCCTTAAAGGGATATCGGGCTTGTGCGTTTTTGCACTAAAAAACACGGCAAGCGAGTCATTTTTGCTTTTTTTCTATGCTTTTTGCAAGCTATTGTTGCGGATGAAATGGGTTTATTTACAAGATGATAGAGGCGGCATAGAGACGGGATCGCAGGCAGTCAGGCATTCTCTAACACACGCGCAGTTTTTCGATCTCCTCTTCTTCGGCTCCACCGCGCAGCGTAACATCTTCCTCCGGCGCAGACGAAGCTCGCCGAGCGAGTTAAGGAACCACATAGTTGGTACCGCTTGATTCGGGAGCCCTATGATGGTAGGGCTTCAGGCGGGTCACATGAACCACTTGTACGTGTCTTCCACGACCGGCGATTACTGGAGGTCAGTTTTGGTAGGACGCAGTTGACGTCACTTAATCGGTTTAGTATCACGAATGGACCGCTGTACGTTGAGATAAACTTGCGATACAAGCCTTTCTTCCGTAGAGGTGTCCACAGTAAAACGTGATCGCCTGGAGCGAAAGTGACAGGTATATGCCGGGCGTCATATCGTGCCTTGGTTGAAACTTGCGAAGAAAGTGTTCGTAGTCGAGCAAGCCGGCGTGCTTTTTCGGCACGACACAATGTTTCTGCAATGGATGTGTCTTCGTTGAGTGTGAATGGCAAAATTGTGTCCAAGAAACTTTGGGGACTGCGAGCATACAGCAGATAGAAAGGCGCATACCCGGTTACTTCATGCTTGGCTGTATTGTATGCGTACGTGATGAAGGGCAGCACCGCATCCCAATTCTTGTGATCAGCCGAGACGTACAATGACAACATGTTGGTAAGAGTACGATTTGTGCGTTCGGTGTGGCCATTTGTTTGTGGGTGGTATGGCGTTGAATGGCGATAAGTAGAACCGCAAAGGCGCAGCAAATCTTCAACAACGTCGGCGGTGAATTGCCGTCCACGGTCACTTATCACAACACGTGGAGCGTCGTGGCGCAGAATGACAGAATGAAGGAGAAAGCACGACACATCGGCGGCAGTGGCAGAGGTAAGCGCCGCAGTCTCAGTATAGCGCGTCAAGTAGTCAACGCACACAATAATCCAGCGACGGCCAGTAGAGCTTTTGGGAAAGGGGCCCAGCAAGTCTATACCAACTTTTTCAAAGGGTAAAGCAGGAGGTCTCACTGGTTTCAATAAGCCTGCAGGAGGCGTCGCCGGCTTCTTATGACATTGGCAACCTGGACAACTGGCAACGTATTGTCTTGTGCTTTTCCATACCTTCGGCCAATAAACGCGCTGGAGTAATCGATGAAGCGTGCGGGCAAAGCCCAGGTGACCCGATGTGATATCGTCATGCATAGCGCGAAGAATCGCAGTACGCAGGCATTCGGGAACGACTAGGAGCAACGAAGCGCCGTCAGCCGAGCAATTCTTTTTTTAAAGCAGGCCGTCACGCAGCGTGAACGGCGTGGTCTGACCTGACGTGCGGGCAGCCTCCAATAGGGGTATTAGTGTAGGATCTCGACGTTGTTCACATTTAAAGGTACCAACGTCAGGAAACTCGGTAATGCTGGCAAGATAGTCGTCGAAGTCGTCGTCGTTAGCGTTGGAGTGTGGCGACGGGAGACGAGACAAGCAGTCGGCATCGGTATGACACCGACCGCTCTTGTAGGCGACAGAAAAGTTGTACTCCTGAAGGCGCAACGGCCAGCGTGCCAGCCATCCAGAAGGATCCCGCACTCCAACAAGCCAGCAAAGGGAATGATGGTCCGTCACTATCTGGAAATGGTGACCGTACAGATATGGCCGAAACTTCTGGATGGCGAAGGCTACTGCCAGGCATTCCAATTCGGTGACAGTGTAATTTCGCTCCGCTCTCGTCAGTGTCCGACTTGCGTATGCAACGACGTGCTGGCGCCCATGGTGAAGTTGAACGAGGACGGCGCCAATGCCCACACCGCTAGCATCAGTGTGTAGCTCAGTCATGGCCTCGGGATCGAAATGGCGCAAGACTGGCCCAGAGGTGAGTAAGTACTTCAGCTGACGGAACGCGTCCTCGCACTCTGTAGTCCATACGTACTGAATGTCTTTGTGAAGGAGGCACGTGAGTGGGTGAGCAAGTTGGGCGAAGTTCTGAATAAACCGGCGGAAATACGAGCAAAGGCCCAGAAAACTTCGGAGGTCTTTCGCTGTCTTCGGTTGGCTGAAATCGCGCACTGCAGCAGTCTTGTCAGGGTCAGGTCGTGTACCATCTGTGTCGACGAGAAAACCGAGAATGAGTCTGGCGCTCACCGAAGTGACACTTCTTTGAGTTTAAAACCAGTCCTGCGTTTTGTGTGCGGTCCAGTACTTCGCCAAGTCGCTGATTGTGCTCCTCGAGTGTTTTTCCAAAAATGATTACATCATCGAGATAGCGCATGCAGATCTGCCATTTTAATCCGCGTAGCACTGTGTCCATAAACCTTTCAAAAGTTGCTGGCGCGTTGCATAAACCGAAAGGCTTGACATTAAACTCGAAGAGTCCGTCCGGGGTCACAAAGGCAGTTTTCTCCTTATCAGTCGGCTGCATCGGTATTTGCCAGTATCCCGATCGTAAGTGAACAGAGGAAAAATAGGAGGCTGCATGAAGGCAATCGATAGCATCGTCTATGCGTGGCAGAGGGTATACGTCCTTCTTCGTGGCGGCGTTAAGTCTTCGATAATCAACGCAGAACCTCCAAGAATCGTCCTTTTTCTTAACTAGTATCACTGGAGCTGCCCAGGGACTTCAAGACTCCTGGACAACACCTTTCCGTAGGATTTCTTGAACTTGCTCGTCAATTACTTTTCGTTCTGCAGGAGAGACGCGGTACGGCTTCTGGCGAATAGGCGTCGCTTGGCTCGTGTTTGTGCGGTGTTGCGTTCGTGATTCAGGAAGCGAAATGGGACACTGGCCTTGCGCAAAATCGAATACTCGCGCATAGCGGACGAGCACCTTTTGCAATTCTGTCCGCTCAGAAGAGGACAGCGACTTGTTCGTCATCCGGGAGAATTCCAAGGTGTAGTCGCGATTCGCTGCACTCGCGTCGGTAGAAGCGTCAACGGCATCAATAGAGAAAGTTGCCTCTGAGTCAAAGGTGGCCAGCTTGAGTCCAGTCAGCAGTAAAACTTGCTCCATAGACGTGTTCACCGCCCACACGTGAGCACGACTATCTACACATTCGATAATAGATCGAGGAACCAGTATATTTTTCTTCAACATGGTAGGGGAGTACGGCTCAATTAAACCATGACAGCGATGCGGAGGGCCATCCGTCGAAATATGCTGCAGCTTGATCAGGTAAAAGGACGTCATGGGACACGGAAAAGACTCCCTGCGTGTCCACGTCAGATACTTCTGGTATTGGTGATATCACATGACTTCGAAGAGAAATTTCACCAGCCCCACAATCTAACAATGCACCACATTCACCAAGAAAGTCAATCCCAAGGATGATGTTGTGGGTGGTGTGTTCAAAAACAATAAATTCAGTTGGAAAATATTGTCCACCAACACTCACTAGAGCAGAGCAAACACCAACGGGCCGCAGGGTTTCACCCCCAACTCCACGAAAAGTAGTCTTTCGGTCCCACGCGAACATAACCTTGTGTCCAAGACAATTTTTAAACAACACACTCATCACTGAAACTGTAGCACCGGTATCCAATAAGGCATGAGTACTTAAACCATCAACACAGACACACACTTTGTTTTTGAGTATGGCGACAGGTGGAGGACTACGTGACCGTCCCGCGACCTCACCTCCATCGGTGGCACCAGCTAGTTTCCCAGATGGAGTGGTGGTGAAAGTGAGCGACGGCGAGGCGATGGCGAGCGGCGATAGCCAGTCGGAGGTGGAGTAAGGCTGCGGTCGGAAGCTGGAGACTCACGCCGGGATACATGTTCACGCGGATGTCGTCGAAGAGGCGCAGTGGTCTGCCACGGCGTACTGTAGTGCACTCCAGATTGATACTCGGAGATGGCCGAAACGTGCTGCTGCCGTCTGCGACAATACCTGGCGATATGTCCACGGATTCCGCAGCTAAAGCAAATGGGTAGCTCGCGGTACACAGGGTTGTCATAAAATGGGGTCTGAGGCTGGTTGTATCGGGGTGAAATGCGTTGGGGTGGTGCGGCCTGACGGCGTCCGAAGTTACGCGAAGGATGCCGGAACTCCGTCGTGTCGACGCGGACACGTTCATCAAGCAAAGGCCGATTTTCGTTGTTAGTTTGCAGTTGGCAAAGTACCGGCTGTTTAGGACAGCGTGCGTCAAGTGTACATTGCTGGCACTCCCATCCTGTGTCTTGTTGTGCCATAGTACGTGCCAACCCGGTCATCGCCCCCCCCCCCGTTCCTCGGGGTCCTGTCGACTAGTCGCCAACGGGACGCAGCGACACAATGCGACGCGGGTGCCTCAGCAACCGCCCCGTCCGGATCCTGTTAACGAGTCGCCAAGGGGACGCGACGACACAATACGGCGCGAGGGACCTCGGCAACCGCCCCGTCTGTGTCCTGCCGACGTGCAAGCAGCCCCGGCCATCATCGCCACCCGTCCCTCGGGGTCCTGTCGACGAGTCGCCAACGCGACGACACAATGCCACGCGAGTGACGTCAGCAACCGTCCCCTCTTCCTCCTGTCGACGAGGAGCCGCCGCCAAGGGGATTTAAGGAAGAACCGGACCATTGTTAAGCCAGAGAGTCGCCACCAGCCGCCCAGTCGGTCTGATGCGCTCTTACAGCTACATGTACGCTATTGCCCACTATCTGTAAATATTGTATAAAGCTTTTCGTTTCTTCTTCGTCTGCTGAAAGAGTCCGTCTATCGTCCTCCACCCCGAAGTCACAACAGTCTCTTCCTCCACCTGGTGCTTGAAAGTGCGCCAGTTCTTCCTTAACGAGTTGGCGTACCAACAAAGCGATGTCGTGGGAAGTGGAGACGTCCACACTTGCGACCGTGGTGACGTTGTCAAGTCTACCAAATTTTGGCAATACTCGTCGCGTCTTCAGCGCCTCAAAAGCACGACAGTGACGTCTTAGATCAGAAGGAGTACGCAGGTCTTCCTTGGAGATAAGTAAATTGTAGACATCTTCAGCGATGCCCTTCAGGAGATGTCCAACCTTATCTTCATCCGACATGCCCGTGTTGACAATTCTGCACAGTTTCAATACTTCTTCGATGTAGGTTGTGCATGTTTCCCCGGGCAACTGTGCTCTTCGCGAAAGCGTATGTTCAGCCTTCTTTATTTTTGAAAGTGAGTCCCCGAAGCAGCACTTGATTTCCTCAACGAACCTTTCCCATGTAGTCATCGTGCTCTCGTTGTTATCGAACCAGAGAAGTGCGGTTCCGGTAAGAAAGGAAACGACGTTAGCAAGTCGCGCCGAAGAGTTCCACCAATTGTGACCGCTTACCCTGTGATAATACTTGAGCCAGTCGTCGACATCCTCATCAGCTTTGCCCGAAAAGGTGCGTGGTTCTTTTTGAAGAATCCAGTAGATGACTTGCCTTGGGCGCTCACTATCTTCTTGCATGCTTGTGTCATGGCTGCCGCCAGCTGCTGGTGGTTCGTTCATGTCCGTGTCTTCAGGCGGTAGTCCGACCAAGCGCCGGCTTCGTCGGAGGGTGCGTAGAAGATTGTCCAGAGCGATTACCCCGCATCGTCCACCAAAGTTGTTGCGGATGAAATGGGTTTATTTACAAGATGATAGAGGGGGCATAGAGACGGGATCGCAGGCATTCAGGCATTCTCTAACACACGCGCAGTTTTTCGATCTCCTCTTCTTCGGCTCCACCGCGCAGCGTAAAACTATTTAGGTTGTTATCTTCGCAGAAACGAAGAAAATTTTTCTTCACGCGTGATGTCCGGACTTTTTGGGGGGCGAAATTCTTGTCAATGGCAATGACAGCTTTGTCTTTAAGAGTACCTTTAGGCAAGACAACAAAGCCGCCTTCTTTGTCTGCTTGCAAAAGGCACAGATCTTTTTGCTTGAAATAGGTTACAATACATTGAGTTCAACACATTTTCTCCCCGCAATTGCGATTCGCAGCACTTTTGTAGAGACAATCGGCACCCTCAAATAAACACCTTTCTCGCTGTTCCATTTCCGCTTTTGCCGCCATACTTCTATTTACGACAGCTAACTCGTGAGCTGTGGTTTTAGGTTCCAGTCCATATTTAGGTCCTTTACGAAGCACACTGGCGATGTCCTCCGGAATGTGGGCGTCGTCCACCACATGTAGCCTGCTTTCTTGCTTGTTGCTAATTTTGGTATTCTTGAGGATCCCGAGGAGTCGCCCCAAGATGCTTTTCCACGATACTTCCACATTTTGGTTGATGAGACGCCGAATTTCATTCAACTTTTTAGCAGCTAGCCAATCTGGTTCTTGCTTGTGAAGCATAGTATCCGTAGCCAATCTTGGTAAACTCGAATCTGTTGCCAGAGTTCCGAACGAATGATCTTGCTCACCCGTTTGATGTGTTGCCACGAAGGTTCCACCGGTCCTAAAAGGGTGAGGACGTCCTGAGGAGGTAAGCCTTTCTGAACGCAGAAGCCGATAGTTCTTGAGCGGCATGTCGACGCCACAATGCAGGTTGAGAGTGTTTGCACATTAGGATGAAGGTGAGGTTCAGGGGAGAGAAAATGGGGTCCCACTGTATAAGAAATGTACTTCAGAACAACTTCTTCTTGGGAGAGTTGGTGTTTACTGAGCATGATACTTAGTAGCGCAAAACTCGAAATACAAGACAACAGTGAGAGGCGAGAGGAAAGGAAAGACGAGCGCTACACTCACAACTGTTCCTTCCGAAGCAGGGCATCCTATATATACACAAACATACGCATGCGCAAACGCACAAAACACACAAAGGGCGCCAGTCAGCCGAAGGCAGTGTAGTTCCTGCTTCGGAATAAACAGTTGTGAGTGTAGCGCTTGCCTTTTCTTTCCCCCTCGCCTCTCACTGTTGTCTTTTATTTCGAGTTTTCCGCCACTAAGTATCATGTTTAGGGACTGGAGCTATGCGTAGCAGACATGGAAGGCGGCAACAGGACGAAGTTGTCCATGGTGCGGCAGTTGAGAACAGACCTAGTAATCGGAAGCGTTTCACACAGCCAGAACTTCAAGACAGCCGTTTGTGCCATTACCTTTTGCAAGGCGTCTGCAGTCACAATGTTTTCTGAAGGGAGTTCGTCCAGAAAGAACTGGACGACCTCGTTTGCCTGGCCCGGAGTCGTGATGACAGGCGCGTCGCCGAAGTACTTCGAAAACTTCTCCGTGTTGATTGTCGCACCCATCAGAATCATCTGCCGGATGAAAAAAAAGAGACTAAATACACCGCTATAAAATTTTTTTCAGCAATCCATATATATTTATAACACATTCAGAGCCTTTCAAGATAAGAGTAATGTTATGGTTCGTCTCGCCCTCTCTCGGAGTATGTGTGTTTATTCCCAACTTAGGCGTCCGAGACGCATCGCCTGAGACGGTCTACGCAAGTGGAGAATACTAATAGGGGCGACGGGTTCGCTTGAGGCTTCCGGTGGATTTGAAGCAGATACGGGTGAAACTTGAAGACACTTTGTATTTACAAGATATATACACAGAAATGCAAGCTGGAGCTGAAACACATAGCGTGACCCTATATATCGGCAGAGCCGATGGTGCATAGCACCTCAATTGTGTCCAGAACGCTTGGTCGGGGCAACGGGGCCACGTTTTCTACCCTTCGGTGCCCCGCCCCAAACATTTACAACCGAAACACCACCGAGTTGCTATGAGAGTGGTCCGCCGGAGCACCAATCACTAAACCTGTACTAGGATCGCCGTGTGAGTGGTCCGCCGGCTATTCCAGCATCGCGCTTCGTCCAAGCGCCCTTTGCTTTACCACCTTTAACGGTGTTTTTATCCTCTCTCAAAAACAACACAAACAAAAAACGCAGCAAGAGAGAGGGTTACAAATGCATAGCAATCGTACCCCGCGCAAAGCCACAGAGCTCAACACCATGGACTGGATTAAAAACTAATAAACAGTAAGCCCTATCTACTTGTGTCGTGATTCTCGCCACTGAATACGAAAATGGCGTACCGAGTGTAAAATTTAATAGTGACTATCATCGTTACACAGACACTCTAGAAGTATCCGACAGAATAGCGTAGCCGTCGAATACGATCGTCTACAAGTACCTTATAGAAACGTATATTGTAATCGCAAAAATAATTAAAAAAGTTAATCAGCCCATTGTTGTTAGTTATGCATTTTCTGACTCTATCTATTGGTGAGAATTTTATCCTCCAAAGCAAATAAACCATTTGTGTAAGGAGCATTTGCGTAGCTAGCAAAGCCTTATGCATAAAATTTGTGATAATATTACTTTTAAAGGGCACTCCGGCGTTTTTTTAACCATATTTGGATATTGTCATTTTCAAATGGCATGTACAGTCGTACCTACGGTAGGGTGGTTCAATTTGCTTAGAAACTGGTCAGCAATATTAAGTAACCAGTAAACGGGGTACCGAAATCGAAATGGGTAGCAGTTTCTTGTGACGTCTACGATGAGTCGATAACGTCATATCCTACACTGCCGTAATATAAACGCGCAGAACGTGTAATAAAAGCAAAAGAAAAAAAGCGAAGCTGGCGATGTCTCCTGACGACACGGGGTGCTTTTCCAGCGACCCAGAACAGCACCTCTGGGCCGTCTGGATGGCCGAAGACGCCGTCAGAAAGCAAGGGCTGGCCGCCGTCTGAGGAAGGGGAGGCCTGGGGGTTAGTCTCCCAACCCCCGCCGCCCCCAGACCCCATCATGGACACAATAAAGTTTTATCTCTCATTTGTCACATTGCATACGTTGCGCCCTTTCTCAACTGCTACAAAGCTGAAAAGGCTAAACTGGACGTCATCATCAGAGGAGCCTATAAGCAAGCTTTAGGACTACCCAACCACACCAGTACGGAACTTCTACTACAATTAGGTATCCACAACACTCTAGACGAGTTAATTGAAGCGCAACGTCGATCGCAACTGGAGCAGCTTACCCTCACCGAAACAGGCCGCAGCATTCTAACCAAGCTTGATATCACTTACCATCGCCAACATGGAGACAAACACCCAATACCACGCGACATTCAGCAATGGATACACGCATACCCTATTCCCCAAAACATGCACCCAGACCACAACAAAGAACGCAGGAAGGCACGATCTATCTCCCTCATCAAAGCTTATGCCAAAACCGCGGGAGTCACCTTCGTCGACGCAGCTGAATACCAAGATGGACGTCGCTTTGCGGCGGTTACCACAGCAGGTGGCTTACTCCAACATGCTGCCAGCATCGTTACCGAAAATGCCGAGACGGCCGATGAAGTATATAGATCGCCCTGGCCACTCTTGACCCAGCCTGTCACACCATAGTGAGCGATTCTCGCACGGCGATCAACAACTTCATCAAGGGTCGTATTTCTCAACAATCACTCAGTACCTTACATCAAGCCCCGCATTCATCTGAAATTCAAATCACCCTCGTCTGGATCCCAGCACACGCCGGCGATGTCCACCCGCACCTCACCAACCTCAACGAGGTTACACTCTCCATAGGACGAGAAGTAGCCAACCGTGCCGGAGACGGTGCATGTGCATCCGCAAGACTCGACCGCCTTACAAGATACAAAGACCTTGTGAAGTCATTTTATCTCGCAAGAAGAATCTTCCCCACCCCTCACGGCAAGGTAAACAGAGCACGGGGAACCACCCTTCGTCTGTTACAGACCAATACGTACCCCTCCCTCACACGATATCACATCATATACCCCGACATCTACACAAGCCGCACGTGCAAGATCCGTAAAACTCTACCAGAAACACTCCCCCACATGCTATGGGAGTGCAAATATCAATGCCCAGACCTTAATCCCGTGACCCTCTCGTGGAGATGGCACGCCACCCTGCGCAGCTCCCATCTCGACGACCAACTCCAGGCTACCCAGCAGGCCTACGGAGCGGCGAAGAGGCAAGACCTCGACGTCCCATTGGGGGAGGCCTAGGCCCAGCCGACTAAACTGCTGGTTCTCAATAAAGTTCTCTCTCTCTCTCTCTCCAGCGCTTTCGAACTAGACAGCCGCGATTTCAGCGATAGATTCAGCGGCGATATGAGCGCTGAAGGATTGCCATTTGCTTTTGACCCGCTGCCGCTGCGCGAGGCAGCTGACGAGATCCAAGCTCAACGCATTGTGCTGCGGCAAGACGAAGAGAAGCACCGGTCATCATGTCTCAAAGCTATGAGTGTCGGCCGTCATGTCGTAGAAAAAGGAGCCAACCTCGTCGTTCAAGGGCGAAGTGCATGGTGGTATAGGCTATGACGTCGTAAACACAGGGTGGCCCGTAAAGAGTGACACTCGTGGGCATGGGTCGGGAAGACACTGCCAATCTTTAAAAGTCATTTTCAGGAAAACTAAACGACTTGCAGTCGTATGGTTTTGCTCATTTAATCAGGCCTGCAGCAGACGGACTCAACGAGCAAGGCCAGCTCGTTATGTTTACTGTGTTTGTGCAACATTAAAAAAGCAGGCAGGAAAGTAACGTAAAAATAATAGATTACTTTTAGTACGAAGAGCAATGTTTGCCTACTTCAACCGTTTTGAGCCTATCTGTCTATCTATCTATATATCTATCTACCTATCCATCCATCCATCTATCTAGCCTCTTACGCCAACCCAATGGCCCAAGTTGTGTACTTGCTCGGGCCACTAGGTATGTGCTCCCGGTCGTGATGCCGTCGTGGTCGTTCCATCGTCGTCATCGCCAATCGTGAGCTTACTGTCGCAATGCCGTTGTCGTCACACATTCTACCCTTACCCAGCGACCCAAGTTGTTTAATAGAGAGTTTTAGAATTGGGGGCCCAAGCGGCTTGGGGAGCCAAGAGGATTGCGGGCCACCAGTGCGCATGCGCAGAACCCAAGTCAGTCTTGGGTTCTTGCGTTCGCGTGAACCCAAGACCAAAAAATCGAAAACTAGCGTAGGCCCCCAAGCTGTTTTTGGCCACCCTCGCGGGTGACACCCTCGCTTTGGTCACCCTCGCGGGTGATAGCCAGGAGAGTCATACGAGCCACACCTATCCAAAACCGTTATCTCTCAGGCGGTAAGCATGACTGCTCCGAGAGCTACGTACGCGCGCTCGCACTATACAGCGGAAGATGACATCTGTATATCGCGTGAAGTACTCGCAACGAACCCTTTCCAGGACGTTAAGCTGTGGCTACAAGTTGGGAAAAATCTTGCAGACGGTACGAGGAAACCATTTTCGCTGTGGTCAATACGCAACCTTTGCGAGACGTATGCTGCCGCCGGCCATGTCGGTAAATCGCTTCTGGCAACGGTGGAAATAGATCTTCGATGTCAGCTCAACTGAAATGAACGTACAGCAGATGATCACACAGCAAACTTGCTGTCCTTCGACTGATTTTGGCCATCTTACATAGATGAACTAGTCGGTTTGAAGTGAATTACAAAAAAAACACACAATTTAAGAGCACTTGGCTGCGATTGACTTTGCTTGACTTAAAATAGTTTACTTAATTCGTAGTACTAACAAAGCGATTACGTTTATGGCATTTTATTGTTCGCTCTTTTTGCTTAAAAATGCATTCTGTTCGTTTTCACTTGCAAGAAAAGCTTTTGTTATTTGTTGCTTTCAAGCACTTTTTTTATTTTCCACACTGCAGCGTCACGAGCGCTCGACCCAACGCTGCCGGCGTTTGACCCAATTCTCAAACTGTGCTGCTCCTCTAAACCCAAGAGCAACTAATGCAACGCGGCTTGGGGCCCCATAGTCTTGGGTCGCCAATTCTAAAGCTGTCTAATAGCTTGGGCTACTAGGCATGGGTTCGTGTTCGTGATGCCGTAGGGGGCGTTGCACCGTCCTCATTCCAAAACTTTGTCATCCGACTCTCGTCATCTCGTTGTCGTCACGCCATCGCCGTCATACGGTCGTCATGCGTTCCTTCTCACAACGCCATCGTGTTGCCGTCGTGGTTGTTCATTCGTCATTGCAGCTTCGGGATCTGAATCTCGTCATGCTGTCGTCGGCACGCCTTCGACCAAGACCCAGTGGCTCAGGTTGTCTAATAGCTTGGGCCACTAGGTATAGGGGTTAGGTAAGAGGCATTTTAACATGATTAAGGACTATATTAGAGACAGAACAACCAACCTCATCATGGGATAATTTAAGTCAGAAACTAAGAATTTGGGAAACAGGGGCACTCCACAAGGAGCTGTGCTCTCGCCCATGCTATTCAGTTTAGCAGTGTCTAAGGTGGCAAGTAATTTAGAGAAAATCGAGGGTATACCTTATGTCGTATATGCCGACGACATAACCATTTGGAGTGCCAAGGGTAATGTAGGACAGACAGAGACCAGACTACAAGAAAGTGTATATGTTGTGGAGAACACACTGAAAGACATACGGCTGAAATGCTGGGCAGCCAAGTCGGAACTCTTGGTCATTAAACATCGCAGAAAAGGTCGTAAACCAAGACGATAAATTCCGGAAGAGGAGCCAAGAGTGTGCCTATACACTCATGGAGGGTCCGCAATCAGGCTAGTTGGAAAAATCAAGGTTCTTGGTTATCGCATAGAGGAAAACAATGCTAATTATAGTACAATACAGCATATCTCGAACAAAACAGATGAAGTCATTAGGTTACTAAGGAGAATTACCAACAGACACAGAGGCTTGGGGGAAGACAGTGCTTTGAGGCTAATACATTCTTTGGCTTTCTGCCACTTCACTTACGTGGCCGGATTATTGAAATGGAAACAGGCAGAACTTAGCAAACTGAATGTCATGCACAGGAAACTTGTTAAAGTAACCCTAGGGATACCGAGTACAGCTGCAACTGACAAGCTCATGAGTCTAGGAGTCCACAACACAATGGAAGAAATCGCTGAGGCTCAACAGCTAGCGCAACACAAAAGATTGAAAAAAAAAACACGAGCAGGCAGAAAGATATTACAGACAATAGGTGTAGAACCCAATAGATCAAAGAGCCCAATAGAGGCTGAAGTGGAATTAAATACTGAAGTTAGGGATAGGATCAGAACCAACCCTCTCCCCAGAAACATGCATCCAGAATATAATATCAAAAGGAGAAAGGCAAGAGCTAAAACACTCTTGCAGGAGATAGAACAGCAGAACCAACTGGCAGTTATAGTTGATGCTGCCTGGGTGAAAGGTAAATAAGCCTATACGGCCATTGTATCAAATTCGCAAGAAAAGGTGCAAGACATTATCACTATTTTTACCAAGGAACCCATGGTGGCGGAACAAGTGGCAATTGCTCTAGCCATCAGGAGTAATTAGTGGGCCTTCATTTACAGTGATTCAAAAGCCGCTAAAAAATTTTGATAAAGGCTACGTAGCTGGAGTTGCAGCTAAACTCTTTGAAAACATTAGGATTAGGAGAACAAAAATCCGATGGTTTCCTGCGCATACGGGGAAAGTGGACGAGACTCGGGTAAACCTCAACGAGGTTGCGCATGACTTGGCACGAGGACTTGCTAACCGTGACAGCCATAACCGAGCCGTTCACCATCAGGCCGGAGAATATAGAGATCATTTAATAACTTATAATGAGATAACCAAACATTATTATCTAGGTCGCAGGCAATTCCCATTGCCACACTCAAAACTAAACAGGGCTCAGGCAGTCTCGCTGCGCTTATTGCAAACGGGTACACACCCCACGCCGTACCACATTAACAAAATATATCCAGAGAGGGAGATTAGGATGGAATGTAATTATTGTAATGGCATCATTGAAATCAAACATATGCTCGCGGGGTGCCCCGCAACTCTTCCCAGCCTCCTGGAAGAATGGACTCGATGGGAAAAAAGAACACAAAGCGCATTGCTTCAAGACCAACTAAGGGCTGTCCAGAGGGCTCATGACGTCGTTGAAGGGCTTGGCCTGACAGTGCCAACGTGGGAGCAACCCGCCTCGGCTTAAGTCGAGCCTCCGTACTTATTTAAATAAAGTTTACACACACAAACACGCACACACTAGGTATATGTTCGTAGTCGTGACGCCGACGTGCCGGTGGCATCGTCGTCATACTAGCTTGGTCATCAGACTTTGTCATGCCGTCGTCGTCACGCTGTTGTCGTTACACCATCCTCATAAGTTAAGAATCGACATCTTATTCTTGTCATGCCGTCGTCATTATACCGCCTTTGACGTTCCATCGATGTAATTCTTTCGTCATTCCATCGTCACTGCGTCGGCGTCATACAGTTGTCATCATGCCGCCATGCTCATGTCGGACCATGGCAAGCGAGTGCCAAAGTGGGACGACATCGGAGCATGTGGCATACAGCCATGGCACTGTAGCCATCCATGGTACTGTAGTATGCATTTTTCGCTCCTGAATTAATTTCATTACCAATACAAGTGTTAAACAAACGTTACTTCAGATATACAGTCTGTCGCTACATTGCTCGATTGCTATTCGCATTACCGTCGACAGTCATCTCTTCTCTTCTCTTCATAAGAAGAGTTCTGGGGTAATTTTTAGTAAGTGTTCAATTACTTTAGTGGGTAGTAACTGGTCACTGTAATTAATTACACTTTTAACGATGTAATTGTAATTTTAATCCGTAACATTTTTTTCTAAAGTTTACAAGTCTGCTCCCGAGTTAACCACCGATATCCTATGAACATCCACGTATTATCCATTCGTCCACGTCTCGTCGTAGCGTCTAAAGGACGTCCTACTAACATATATTTTGCACATATGAAGTAGCCGATGTGTTATTGACGTTCATTCTACTTTAATTGGCAGTAGACTGTTCATGGACATTACCTACTGACGTCGTAGAGATGTACGCGCTACGACGCCGTATCTGTTGGGGGATGTAATTAAAGTTTAGTCATGTAATTTTTTATGCGACTAGATCATTAAAAACGCTAAATTCCTGGAGCTTTATTGCTCATGAAATGCCATTCACATTGAATGTGGTACTTAAATTTTGCAGAAGCAAAAACAGAACCATAGTCTCAGCTTAGACAGTGAAGGCTCGTCGAAAATGTTCTGAGAAGTGTTGTTCCGAAACGTGGCAGCCCGTGGATTTATGGCGTTGCGCTGCTGATCACATGGCGTCAGTGAGTGAGTGAGTGAGTAGTGAGTGAAAGAACTTTATTGGAAGTCTGGCGCGCTCGGCTAGTGTATGATTTTTGGCACATATAACAAAATACTTTTCTTTTAGATCACACATGAATAATTACTGCCCCTTCCCTATAGGTCTTTTTTAGTTTCATTTTCCGTAGGACAGAGTTATGTTTTCTCATTTGTTCAAATTATAGTTCGAAACTACCATGTCTGCATCCCGTATGTATACATATACTCTGCCTATTTCGCGATAAAACTTACTTTTAAATTTTTAATTAATTTGCTTACTATGCTTTATTATGCTTAGCGTACCAGGCGCTAAGTCCAGGAGAGTTAGTATACGTGGCGCTTTCTCCTCGTGGGTGTGCGCATTAATGTGTACACACGCTGCATCTGATTATGAAATTGCATTTGATTCAGTAGAGGTACCAGCAGTCATAGAGGCATTGCGTAATCAAGGAGTACAGGAGGCACACGTGAATATCTTGGCAAATATCTACAAGGATTTCACAGCTACCTTGGTTCTCCACAATAAAAGTAGAAAGTTACCTATCAAGAAAGGGGTCATGCAAGGAGACACAATCTTTCCAATGCTATTCACGGCATGCTTAGAAGAATTATTCAAGCTCTTAGACTGAGAAGGCCTAGTAGTGAGGATCAATGGCGAATATCTCAGCAACATTCGGTTTGCAGATCACATTGTCCTATTCAGCAACAATGGGGTCTAATTACAGCAAATGATTGAAGACATTAAACGAGAAAGTGTAAGAGTGGGGTTGAAGATTAATATGCAGAAGATAAAGATAATGTTCGATAGCCTGGCAAGGGAACAATAATTCAGGACCGCCAGTCAGCCTCTAAAGCCTGTAAAGGAGTGCGTTTATCTAGGTCAATTACTCACAGGGGACCCTGATCATGAGAAGGAAATTTACAGAAGAATAAAATTGGGTTGGAGTGCATACGGCAGGCATTACCAAATCATGACTGGGAGATTACCACTGTCGTTGAAAAGAAAAGTGTACAAACATTGCATTCTACCGGTGCTAAGATATGGGACTGAAGCTCGAGGTTAACGAAGAATCTCGAGAACAAGTTAAGGACCGCACAAATAGCGACGGAACGGAAAATGCTATGCGTAACGTTAAGAGACGGGATCAGAGAGCAAACGGGGATAGCCGATATTCTAGTTGATATTAGGAGAAAAAATGGAGCTGGACAGGCCATGTAATGCGTAGGATGGATAACCGGTGGACCATTAGAGTTACAGAATGGATACCAAGAGAAGGGAAGCGCAGTCGAGGATGGCAGAAAACTAGGTGGGGTGATGAAGTTATGAAATTTGCAGGCGCAAGTTGGAATCAGCTAACGCAAGACAGGAGTAATTTGAGATCGCAGGGAGAGGCCTTCGTCTTGCAATGGACATAAATATAGGCTGCTGCTGCTGCTGCTGCTGCTGCTGCTGCTGCTGCTGCTGATGATGATGATGATGATAATGATGACGCTGTATCTGACCTTGCTATGTGGGTATTCTGTCACACAGCGTCTGCTGCGAATATAATATTGAGTTAGTCCTTGTTAGTCCATCTGCTGTGGCACCCTTTAATATAGCTCGCATGCGTGACTGAAAAAAATCCCCTAGATGTTCTATAGACATCTGCATGCCTAAAGTGAGCATCTATTAGCGGCCACTTATGTCCAGCTGCGATATCCTTCCAGCGTTATAACAACGTGATTGGGATGGGACTTAGAGTATCCATGGTATGTATTTATAATGCTCTTTGGACAAATCAGGGTGTCTATACAGGATGTGTGCAATGCCCAAAACATAATGTTTCATGAATATCGATGGAACACAAACGGTTATCTCTGTTTTGATGGACGCGCATGACGCCGGTGCGGCGCGTCAAGTCGCTGTTTCGGCGGCGGTCATCTACAATAACTGGGCTAACGATGTGGCGTTTTGACCAAAGCTTCAAAGGACATGTAAATTTCACATACACATCGTTCCGATTTCATCACACCTTCTCGAAATGGTGCAAGCACACCACCGTACGGTGTGCGTACAAGAACGTAGTGCTAGAAACTGTATTCCATGGTACTGTAGTAGTACTTTCTGCTCCTGAATTAAATCAGATTTATACTCTTTGACTCTTCTCCCCCCTTTTTTTCTTAATTTCCCAATAAGAATGAAAACACAGCTCGTCACGTTTTTGGTTAAGCCTTCGTCCTGCAGTGGACATAAATATAGGCTGATGATAATGATACAAATGAGGAGCTATACAGCAGCGCGGTTTCACAAACAGCCATAAAAAGACTCTGATCGCGTTTTAGTCGAATATCGCTGTGATATACTATTTTTTAGGTTACCGCAAGAACGCTATTAAAAATTCAGGTTGCTGCAAATGAATATCACTGCTGGCCCAATCCACGTAATTTTGTCCAGAGCTCGCCATCAGTAATGGGCTCAAGTACTTGCAGCCACGCATACGTCCGAGGATTGGTACTGCTTCCCATCGCTGTGCAGTTATTAAAGAAACAAACAAAACTTACGGGTAGTTACTGAGGTCAGTGATTATATATATTGTAGCGAAGAAGACTGGCGCCCTGTGTGACTGGCGCGCCCTGTGGACGCACTATCATCATCGGCCCGCCGACGAAGACGGGCTCGCGCTCTCGGTGTCCGACGCTCAACTGAGACGGTCGCGTTTCTGAGTCGTCAATAAACCCCATTACATATTTGGTGGAGGTGCTGGGTTCTACTTCCCCAACCCTGGAACTACGCAATCGGACGCTGCCGGCCATCATGCCTGACGACGCCAGCCAAACAACACCTTCGGCACCGCCAACATTGATTTGTCCTGGCCCCGTGCGTCAACGCGATCCTCCCATCTTCAGCGGCTCCGACGAATACGACGTCGAAGATTGGCTCTCGATCTACGAGCGGGTGAGTGCCCCCAATAAATGGGACGATGCTACGAAGCTCAGCTACGCCAACTTCTATCTTACGGGTGTCGCTAACGTGTGGAAACCACAACCACGAATCCGACCTTCGCACCTGGTGCGATTTCAAGGCGCGCATTACGCAAGTGTTCGGTCGCCCTGCGGTGCGGAAGCTCCGTGCCGAAGAGCGCTTGCGCAGCCGTTCCCAGCAACCCGGTGAGAACTTCACCAAGTACATAGAAGATGTTGTAGACCTTTGCAAGCGCGTCGATCCATCGATGACTGAGTCTGACAAGATCCGTCACGTGATGAAGGGAATCGAAGACGACGCATTCCAAATGCTCCTCTCGAAAAGCCCGCGGACCGTGGTCGAGGTCGCTGAACTTTGTCAGAGTTACGACGAACTCAGGCGGCAACGTCTGCTCACTCGACGTTCTTCTGTTCCCGATGCTTCCGTTGCAAGTTTAGCCGCTGTCACTAACAACGACTATCTGCTCAGCGAAATCAAGGAATTTATACGCTCCGAAGTCGCCCGCCAGCTATCCCTACTCACCGCTGTCCCCGGACCTACGCCGTCCTTGGCTCCTCCGTTGCGTCAAATGCTCCAAGAACAAGTGTCCGAAGCCATACAGTCTCCTCGTGCAGCGCCACCATTGTCTGTACCTCTCAGCTACGCCGAGGTTGCAGCACGGCCACCCCTATCGACTTTTTCAGCGCCACCGTTTGCTGCACCGCCACGTCCAATCCCTCCAGTGTACACCTCCAGATCACCAGCTAGCACGGGACCCTGGCGTACACCCGACAATCGCCCCGTGTGCTTCTTCTGTGGTATCCCTGGTCACGTGGCACGACTCTGTCGCCGTCGCTTATGGCTTTAAGGTCATGACCAACCTGTCTCCTCCTACGTTTCGCCAGCTTCGTCCTTCTCACCGCCACGTGATTCGCACTTGCCGTCCACGCGCAACGTCATTCCTTCTGCCCGTGATCGTCGCTCGCCATCCCCTCGTCGCCGCTCACTTTCCCCCATGCGGCGGCGTCCGGCCCCATCGGAGCAGGAAAACTAGCTACCGCAGTTCAAGAGGCGAGAACTGCGTTCCAGTCGAACCACACAAGGCCTCGCTCTCTTCCGACGAACGTAATCGAAGTGTCTGTTGAAGGAGTCGTCACACTGGCATTAGTCGACACAGGCGCCGCCGTTTCAGTAGTTACGGAAGAACTTTGCCGCAAGCTTCGAAAAGTAATGACGCCCTTATCTGCGCTGTCACTCCGGACTGCAAGTTCCCAGTGCATTACCCCTGTTGCCGCATGTACCGCCCGCATCGTCATTAAAGGATACACGTATACAGTCGAGTTCGTCGTCCTCTCATCCTGTTCATACGACGTCATCTTGGGGTGGGACTTCCTTTCCGATCATCAGGCAGTCATTGATTGTTCTCGCGCCGAAATTGAATTTTCTCCGCTTCCCGACACCCGCTCACATGAACTTGACGATCTCGGCGACAAACTGGCTGTTACAGAAGACACCACGATCCCTCCGCACTCTTCGGTGATTGCGCATGCCTGCTCTACTTTCGCCACTGACACTACTGCCCTGTTTGTCCCATCGGAGATTTTTGTTCGCCGACAATGTTCCCTTCCCTTCGCTGTCCTAACTGTCAGTGGTGGCTGCACGAGACTACGAGTTTCCAACGCTAAGGCCACGCCCCTCGTCTTACGCCGTGGCGAGTGCCTTGGACGTCTTCAGTCTGCCGACTCGGTTACCATCTTTGACGCGCCTCTTGACGACACCTGTTCAGACGTGAACTCGTTGACCTATAGCTTGCATTGTTCCCAGCCTAGGCCCGACGTCTTCCATAGTTCAGTGGATGCCCTCTTGAGCCCTACGCAGCGTTCGCAGCTTCTCAGCCTTCTACTGAAATACCAATCTACGTTCGACTGTCAACACGCCCCATTAGGCCGCACATCGACTGTACGTCACGAGATCGACACCGGCACCCACGCACCACTGCGCCAGAGGCCTTATCGTGTATCACCCGCGGAGCGCCATGTTATTGAAAACCAAGTAAGCGAAATGCTTGAGCGTGGAGTGGTTCAACCTTCTAATAGTCCCTGGGCGTCGCCTGTAGTCCTGGTTAAGAAAAAAGATGGCTCAATTCGATTTTGCGTTGACTACCGCCGTCTTAATAAAATAACTCGCAAAGACGTCTACCCTTTACCGCGTATCGACGATGCTCTGGATTGTTTGCAAGGCGCGGAGTATTTTTCTTCGCTCGATTTACGCTCAGGCTATTGGCAAGTGCCTATGGATCCTGCTGATCGCCCGAAGACAGCCTTCGTGACCCCAGATGGCCTATATGAATTTAACGTTATGCCGTTTGGGCTTTGCAATGCCCCTGCTACATTCGAACGAATGATGGACAATCTGCTTCGTGGGCTCAAATGGAAGACATGCCTATGTTACCTTGATGATGTCGTCGTCTTTTCTCCAGATTTTCCCACACATCTGTACCGTCTCGAACACGTCCTGCAGTGCATCACCGAGGCAGGCCTCCAACTAAACTTGAAGAAATGTCGCTTTGGAGCCAAGCAGCTTGCTATACTCGGACACGTCGTATCGAAAGATGGCATACTCCCTGATCCTTCGAAACTTCACGCCGTCGCCGAGTTCCCGAAACCCACGTCTCTGAAAGAACTTCGGAGCTTTATCGGGCTCTGCTCCTACTTTCGTCGTTTTATCCGGAATTTCGCTTCCATCATTGCTCCGTTTCTCAGCTGCTTCGCGGCGACACACGACTTTCTACTTGGACCACAGCTTGCGACGATGCGTTTGAAACCATGCGGCGTTTGCTCACTTCGCCTCCCGTACTGCGCCATTTCGACCCCACGGCCCCCACGGAAGTCCACACCGACGCCAGTGGCGTAGGACTTGGTGCCGTGCTTGCACAGCGAAAAAGTGGGCATGATGAATACGCAGTAGCCTACGCCAGCCGAACACTAGCGAAAGCGGAATCTAACTACTCCGTCACCGAAAAGGAGTGCCTGGCTATCATCTGGGCCCTTGGAAAATTCCGACCCTACCTGTACGGCCGCCCCTTCGACGTCGTTACAGATCACCCTGCTCTATGTTGGTTATCGACTTTAAAAGATCCGTCTGGCCGCCTTGCGCGCTGGGCTCTACGGTTACAAGACTTCGACATACGCGTCATTTACCGGTCTGGCCGTAAACACACCGACGCGGATGCCCTCTCTCGGTCGCCTACACCAAGTGACATGACTTGCATTACAGCCATCGAATCGGCGTTTTCGTCGCCTGTGCCCGTCAACATGGCTGTGGAGCAACGTAAAGATCCCTGGATTGCGGCACTTATGGATTGCATTTCTGACACTTCAACAACACGCCCTTCACGTACTATCCGCCGCCACGCTTCTCATTTCGAGTTGCGGGATGGTGTTCTCTATCGCCGAAATTACGCTTCCGACGGTCGCAAATGGTTGATCGTCGTTCCCCGCCATCTGCGCACAGATGTATGCTCTGCTCTCCATTCAGACCCGCAATGCGCCCATGCCGGCCTCTTCAAGACTTACGCCAGGCTTCGCTCCCGCTTTTATTGGCGTGGCATGTACAATTTTGTGCGACAGTACATTCGCTCGTGCACAGCGTGCCAACGACGCAATCTTCCTGCTCCTCGTCCTTTTGGTCCTTTACAGCCCATTCCTTGTCCGTCCCGACCATTTGACCGCGTCGGCATCGATCTCTACGGCCCTCTTCCCTGCACATCAGCTGGCAATCGCTGGATTATTGTCGCTGTCGACCACCTCACCCGCTATGCAGAAACTGCGGCACTGCAAACAGCGACAGCCCGCGACATTGCGTCCTTCCTACTGCATCACTTCATACTGCGTCATGGGGCACCGCGGGAACTTCTTAGTGACAGAGGGCGTGCGTTTCTTTCCGAAGTTCTTAACGCCCTTCTGACCGCGTGCCATACCGTCCATCGCACCAGTACAGCTTATCATCCGCAAACGAACGGCATAACAGAACGGTTTAATCGTACTTTGGGCGACATGCTATCCATGTACATGGCATCGGATCATACCAACTGGGACCTCGTTTTGCCATATGTTACGTACGCCTATAATACCGCTTCACAGGCCACAACGGGATTTTCGCCATTCTTTCTCGTATATGGCCGTGAACCTACATGTACGCTCGACACCATTCTCCCCTACCGGCCTGACCCATCAGAGGGCACGCCTCTGTCTGAAGCCTCCAAGTATGCCGAGGAATGCCGTCAGCTGGCCCGTTCGTTCACGGCGGAAGACCAGAGTCTCCAAAAATTCCGTCGCGATGATGACCGACCTCCCTGCACCTACCAGCCGGACTCACTAGTCTGGCTTTGGATACCTTCAAGCACCCCTGGTCTATGCTCTAAACTCCTCGCTCAATACCACGGTCCCTACCGCGTCGTTGAACAGGCGACGCCGGTCAACTACGTCGTCGAGCCGCTAACGCCATCTACTGACTTGAGGCGTCGTGGACGCGAGACAGTCCACGTCCAGAGACTTAAACCCTATTACGACCCCCTTGTCCTCTCCTCTCCTTGAGTCGCCAGGATGGCTCCTTCTTCTCCAGGGGGCAGTTGTAGCGAAGAAGACTGGCGCCCTGTGTGACTGGCGCACCCTGTGGACGCACTATCATCATCGGCCCGCCGACGAAGACGGGCTCGCGTTCTCGGTGTCCGACGCTCAACTGAGACGGTCGCGTTTCTGAGTCGCCAATGAACCCCATTACAATATATATATATATATATATATATATATATATATATATATATATATATATATAATATACGACCAGGACAGGCAGTGAGTGAGTGAGTGAGTGAAATAACTTTTATTGAAGGTCGGGCGAGGACGCGAACTCGTCGCGCACCCGGCTAAGGACAGGCAGCACTGGCAGACCCGTTTATTTCGCAGGCACGGCCCAGGCTCAAATACAAAGAAGAAGATGAACAGGGATTATGAAGGCGAAATATAAATGAGATATATGCAGTGCGTTAAAAGTGAATAGTATATATATATATATATATATATATATATATATATATATATAGTTACGGTGAGATGCGTTTATTAATGGAAAATGACGGATGCGAGAGGCCTAGGGACCGACGATGTCACAGTCCGAACTCACGTCTTCTTTCTTCACGTTTAAGCGTCCGCCCGTATCGTAGCAATTCCCCCTTTGCAGACGATGCCCACCGGGCGAGTCAGTTGGAGTTCCGGTGGTGAAAACGTTTAAGACGGGCGACATGGACGACTTTGGTCTTGCTTGAGCGGCGGCCAGTAGACAAGAGTCGACATATCACGTACGTGACATCACTGAGACGTGCCATAACGACAAAGGGGCCGGTGTAACGGGCCAAGAACTTTTGGTATAGGCCTTGCTTCCGAAGTGGCGTTCATAGCCACACCAAATCGCCTTTCTCGTACGATACGTGCTGATGGCTCTCGTCATAACGGGTTTTAGAGCGTTCTTGGGAGGCAAAAGTACGAAGGAGGGCAATGCGCCGGGCCTCTTCTGCGCGGCAAAGTGTTTCGGCCAGAGAAGTTTCGGCGGTTTCGGAGAACGGAAGGATAGAATCGAGAGCTGTACACGGTTGGCGGACGTATAGGAGATAAAATGGGCTGTATCCGGTGGTCTCGTGTTTTGCGGTGTTGTAGGCGAGCGTTATGAAGGGCAACACAGTGTCCCAAGTTTTGTGAGTGGAATCAACATACATCGCAAGCATGTTGATGAGAGTTCTGTTGCTCCGTTCAGTTAAACCGTTAGTCTGTGGGTGGTACGGGGTGGCGTGACGAAAATGAGACGTAGAAAGCCGGAGGAGCTCTTCAACCACATCGGCAACAAATTTCTGGCCACGATCACTGATAATAACACGAGGGGATCCATGGCGTAAAATCACGAATGAGAGCATGAAGTGCGAAACTTCAGCGGCCGTTGCTGCACGAATCGCCACACTTTCTGCATAGCGCGTCAGGTGATCGACGCATACATAATCCACCGGTTGCCTGTCGTTGATCGCGGCAGAGGGCCGAGCAGGTCAACACCAACTACCTCGAACGGTGAAGCAGGAGGCGTGATGGGATGCAGAAGTCCTGGAGGGCTGCTAGTTGGACGCTTGTAGCGTTGACACAGTTCACAGCTCGCAACGTACGCTGCTACACTTTGGTGTATCTTTGGTCAGAAGAAACGTTCTTGTGTGCGCTGAAACGTCCTGGAAAATCCCATTGGTCCAGATGTACGGTCATCGTGCATTACTTGGAGCACATCACGTCGCAAGCTTGTCGGCACGACTAGAAGCAAACGAGCACCCTTGCCAGAATAATTTTGCTTGTAAAGAATGCCATCCTTTACAACGTAACGGCGTTGACCCTTAGCTTCGGAGATAAATAGAGAAGCCAGACTGGTGTCGCTGCGTTGCTCCGTGCGAAAGGTGGTAAGGTCAGGAAATAGAGGGTCAACAACTGCTAGGTATTCATCGAAATTGTCTGCGTCGCACTCGCTCGTCGAAAGGGGAAGCCTTGATAAACAATCAGCGTCAGCATGACGACGACCGCTCTTGTAACACACTTCAAAGTCATATTCTTGTAATCGTATGGCCCAACGATCAAGACGGCCGAATGGGTCGCGTATTCCGGTGGGCCAACATAACGAGTGATGGTCGGTGACAATTGAGAATCGGCGTCCGTAGATAGACGAGCGAAACTTGTGGACAGCGAAGACGACCGCGAGACATTCTTGCTCCGTCACCGTATAGTTGCGCTCAGGTTTACTTAAACAACGACTGGCATAGGCAACCACATGTTCTATGGTGTCATGCCGTTGAACCAAGACGGCCCCGAGGCCTATACCACTGGCGTCGGTGTGAACTTCGGTTGCAGCAGATGGGTCATAGTGGCGAAGTAAGGGCCCTGAAGTCAGTACAAACGTAAACTGCTTAAACGATGACTCGCATTCTGCTGACCACTGAAAAGGCACGTCCTTGTTGAGTAGACATGTCAGGGGGTAAGCCAGGTTGGCAAATTTAGGCACGAAGCGACGGAAGTACGAGCACGAGTCCGAGAAACTTCGCAACTCTCGTAGTGACTGCGGTTGTTTGAAGCTGCTAACTGCAGCGACCTTTTGAGGGTCAGGCCGAACGCCGTGCTTGTCGACAAGATGACCAAGAACCAGAGTCTCACGGTTGCCGAAGTGACACTTCTTAGAATTCAAGGTGAGCGAAGCTTTCTCAAGAGATGTAAGAACAATGTCAAGACGGCGATTGTGCTCGTCAAATGTACGGCCAAAAATTACAACGTCATCAAGATAACATAGACAAATTTCCCACTTCAGTCCACGCAGAATAGTATCCATGAAGCGCTTAAACGTGGCTGGGCGTTACACAAGCCAAACGGCATTACATTGAATTCAAACAGACCATGCATCTGGGGTTACAAAGGCCGTTTTCTCCTTGTCATCCGAATGCATGGGAATTTGCCAATAACCGGACCTTAGATCCACGGAGGAGAAGTACGAGGCAGAATGCAAGCAGTCAATTACGTCATCAATCCTGGGAAGCGGGTATAGATCCTTTTTGGTGATAGAGTTGAGACGTCGGTAATCCACGCAGAATCTCCAAGAACCGTATTTCTTCCTTACAAGGATCACAGGTGCAGCCCAAGGGCTGCATGATTCCTGAATGACCTTCTTCCTTAGCATTTGTTCCACCTGTTGAGCAATGGTTTTACGCTCTGCATGTGAGACACGGTACGGTGTCTGCCGGATAGGACGAGCGGATCCCGTGTCAATCACGTGACGAGTACGTGACTCTGGCACATTAAATTGTTCCTCGCTATGCGCAAAATCAAAGATTGCGGCATGCTTGACCAGGACGTGGACCAAGCCTCGGCGCTTCTCTGACGGCAACGACTTCCGGACCATACCCAGAAACTTGTCCTCTGTAGGGTGAGTGACAGCCACGTGGTCTACTGTTTCGTTGCTTAAAGCTGCAATACAACAACTGCTCGCATTTTGATCGAAGAGAGCAAGCCGAATTCTACTGGGTAGCACGACAGGCTCACTAGAACAATTCAGCACCCATAATGAGGATCGCCCATCGGTAATAGAAATTGCGCAACGCGGCACGAGCACATTTTTCTTGACGCAGTGGAGGGGGACCGGCTCCACAAGGACATCAAACGTTCCAGCGTCTACAGCAGGGGTATCAACGCGCACTCTCTTCATCGACTGGGGCGGCAAGCAAATATCGTCAGTGACGGCGAGGGTACCATGACAGCGCGGAGACCCCTTAGTAAAAGCGGATAACAAAATTTCACCAGCGCCACGATCTACAGTGGCGCCGCACTCTCGTAGAAAATCGATCCCCAAGATTACGTCGTGCGTGGAGCTAGCCAGAACAGCAAATTCCACCTTGAACACTCTGTGGCCTAAAGCTACACTCGCAACACACATCCCGACAGGGTACAGCGACTCCCCACTCACTGCACGGAATGTGGCACAGTTGTCCCAGCAAAACATCACTTTGGTTCCTAGCCGTGATTTAAAATTTAAACTCATAACCGAAACAGCTGCTCCAGTGTCTATCAAAGCCATCGTCGGAAGTCCGTCTACGAGGACGTGAACCTTGTTCTGCATCATCGAAACTGGTGGAGGCATGCATGTGTGTTGTGACAAATGTTCGGCGACCTCACCTCCATCGGCCGCACCACCTAGTTTGCCGGCGGTGGGGAAGTGACACGGCGACCAGGCGATGGAGAACGGCGCCGGCGTGCAGTTGGGGCGTCAAGCTTCGTACGGAGGCGTGCGAGTCGCTGCGGGTGTTCTGTCGGTAGTTGTTGCCGATGAACGTGTCACCACGTGAGTTCTGCTGGAAACTGTTTCCGAAGTACGTGTCCCTTGCCCAGCGAGCACTACCGGGCCGATTGTTCCGTCGAGGAGACACCGGCAGATTCTCGTAAAACCGTGGTTGTCCGCGACGGCGCTCAGGGCAGAATCTAGCCACGTGTCCACGGACACCACACTGGAAGCACACAGGTGCCTCACGCACATCACGAAACCTTCCACTAGGCTCCGTGTATTCGTGATGATCGTCCCACGATGACGCCATGGTATGTGGTTGGTTGAAGGCGTTCTGCAGGCCATCGCGACGATGCAAGTCGTAGGTTGGTCGTTCCGGTGCTCGTGATCGAGGCGCATCGTCATACTCCGTGGCATGAACGGACGCACACGTTGCGTCGTAAGGCAAATAGGCATCGCTGACACGTGCTCTTGTCGCAACGACAGCTTCACGTCGATCAAGTTCTTCGCGTACGATTTGTCTTATCGTTGATGCGAGATCACAGGGTGGTATAGGACAGACGTCAACACTCGCAACGGCGGTGACGTTGGCGAGTCTGCCAAATTTAGGTGTAATGCGCCTAGCCTTCAGAGTCTCAAACGTCCGACAATGTTTGACCACGTCGGCTACAGACTCCAAGGTGTCCTTTCCTATGAGGAAGTTGTAGACGTCCTCGGCAATCCCTTTCAGAAGATGTCCGACCTTGTCTTCTTCTTTCATGCGAGGGTCTACAGACTTGCACAGTTTCAAGTTTTCTTCAATGTAAATTGTGCAAGTCTCACCTGGCACTTGAGCACGCTGCATCAAAGTCTGCTCAGAGCGCTTCTTCTTCAAAGATGGGTCCCCAAAGCAGCTCTTTATCTCATCCACGAAGTCTTCCCATGTGGCTAGAGTTTCTTCGTGGTTTTCAAACCACACGAGCGCCGTGCCTTCTAGAAACAATGGCACGTTGGTCAGCCGGGTGTCCGAATTCCAACGGTTGTATCGACTCACACGACTGTAGTGGTTCAGCCACTCTTCAACGGCTTCTCCGACCTTTCCGGCGAAGGTCCGTGGCGCATGTGATGTTGGAATGTAGTGCCACACGAAGTCAGCGCGTTGTCACCGTTAGGAATCGTGTCCATTGGAAGCGGTGGTAATCCGGCCAGGCGGCGGCTTCGGCGTAGTTTCAGATGTTGCGCTTCCGTGGTCGTTCGTCCTGGACTCCTCTTCGTTACCCAGCACCTCCACCAATACTGTTACGGTGAGATACGTTTATTAATGGAAAATGATGGATGCGAGAGGCCTAGGGACCGATGATGTCACAGTCCGAACTCACGTCGTCTTTCTTCACTTTTAAGCGTCCGCCCGTATCGTAGCAATATCTATGTCGATACATATCTATAGACATTTTTTACGCGTTATGATTAATACAATTAAAAACAGGTCACGCTTCCTGAAACTCGTAACTTTATGCTTACCATTCAAGCGTGAGTGGTACTTCGCGCTTTACTTGTCAAACATTTGCATTTCAAATACACTGTCAAATATCTTTTTTGTAGGTTTTGTTCATATATGTAGCAATTATTAAAGTAGAACCCGAAACTGCACCTCGTGATTGAAATCCTCTTAACCGTATATGCATGGTGCATGCAGTGTAGGAGAGTGAACGAAACTTCGTAGCTTTCTTGGTTAGTCAGAACGTCACTCATCAGCCCATAAGGCGGACAAATACGCTGCAAACAGGCCTAGTCAACCAGAATGAGGTGGACAATATCGTACGCTAGGAGCTCGGGACAAAGCTGTACAGGAAAATTCACAGAATGCAATATTACGATAATGTGACAACACGAAGCCGGGATCAGTGACAGTTCTAATCAGTTAAGTTTGCTGAAGAACAAAAAATTATAACACGTCAGCTGCACCAGTAACCCCGACAATGCTCAACTAACCAGACTAAAAGCAGGAACGCGTATCTCGCGTCGACATAGCGCAAACACTGAGAAACCGTATTAGCCTTACAAGTAGAAATGGTATATAAACTGCGTGTTTTGATGTGTAACGTCTTCAAAAAGGCTACAAGGGAGTCGCCTGCTGAAACCGATGTAATGAATAGATTTTACAGCATTATCGCATCATTGCTTATATATTTGCAACCCACGCACCTTACTTTGGTATCTTCGTGTAGAGGAAAGAAACCAGTGCCGCTCAGCAGTACGTTTGCAAGTTCGAGCACGAATGGTCGCGTTTAAAGAGCTCGCTGTGCCGTATAGTAGGTATAACCTTTCAAACTCAATCTTGTCCAAATTCATCAGCAGGTGTAGGCAACGTCAAAATTCATCAGGAGCTGTAAGGCCTACACTTGTGCAATATGCTGCAAACATTTCATGCTTGTCGTCGAAATCGGCAACAAATGTTTTGCCAATCGTAAGTCATAGGCCAAAACCACTTGGAATATCGCTGGGTTTAGCTAAGTTTCCAACCAGAAAGCTTTAGCTACGTTTAAAACCAGAGATTTCATTCAGGGCGTTGAAACGTCTGTGGTGCCCACAACATACTACAAAAACGTCACGGCATGCGTCATCCTTCGAAACATTCGCATGCTCATGTGTCCGCCAAGCATTACTGAAAGACCGAGAGGTAAAACGCATAGAACCCAAGCCATAGACAGCTTCGCTGTAATAAGGAGCCACCATACAAAACGGCCATACAAGCGTTTCTCGTTTCAAACCAATGCGCGCCTACGCAAGAGAGGGGGATCACTACAGCGAACTTGTAGAAGAAGGGAGAAGAGAAAGAACGCCTCTCGCTCACCGGCTGTGTTGTGTGTGCTTTTGCGACGCGCAGGGGGCGCGAATCATACGTTGGGTGAGAGAGAGCGAAGGAAGTCAGCGGTGTGCAGTTGCGCGTGCCGTGTGCATTCGAAGAGCGCCGTCGGCTCGGTCTCCTTCGTCTTTCTCTTTGTGTGCATCTGCCTCCCAGCGCCGCGCTTGGCAGTGAGTCGCCCTGCAGCGGAGCACGCCATTGCAACCTGCTGAAAACCGCGCGCCCAACCGCCGCCGGCGTTGTGTGGTCCTCTCGGAGCGGCGTTGTGGCGACGTTGTGTGAAGCCCCCAGCGCGTGTTCCTTGTGCGATGAGCTTCCTGAAGCACTTCGATCCGATGAAGATTCCTCGAACGAGGGTGAGTGCTGGCGCTGCCGGATTCGATGCGGCCTTGTAGCTTGTGTGTTTCCCGGTACTTATATGATATTTTCGAACATCGCAAATGGCCGCGCATAACCGCATTCGCATGACACCGGCAAGATGTTTGATTTCGAGGTAGTTGGTGCATCCTCTCAGAGAACACAGTGCTACCTTTCAGGCGTCGCAGGTAGTCACGAAGTTTGGCGTTTGTTGAGCACCAAAACACCCTAGTTCAGTTTATGTGTTATGTCGGAGGTTCTACGCCGCGCAGGTTTCCGAAAAACGTAGCTCTCGATCCATGAAACCTTGGTTAAACGGTGTGACGGTCGGCGAAAGTTGTCTATTCTTTTCGTTGTCATGGCTTTACGTAATCGTAGGATCGTAGTGGGCGATAAGGCAGTGGGGCCCTTTGCGCAGTGCAAACACCACGAGCGTGCGTCCACATATATTGGGTGTCCCAATACGCAAGATTTCAATTTTGCGCAATTTGTGCGTTTACAACGAAAAACAAAGACAGCGTGACCGCTGACAGTTCAGGGTTATTAAAAATGGAGCGCAACACGAAAGAACAACGCGTTCTTATTGTTGAGCAATATTTTACAAATAGTGAAGCTCTGGCGGCTGCAGTTCGCTCAATTTTCCGACAAAATATGGTCGGAATAGTAATTTAACTTCAACTGTGAAGAGATTGGAGTTTTTTCAAGTCAAAGGTTTATTCCAACAAGCCCACGACCACCCACGCCTTGAAGGAGTGAGTTGAGCTCTGTATCAACGAAATTGAGCCATGCTTATGCGAAACGGTCATGGAAAATTTGAACGAAAGAGTGCGAATGTGCCAACAAAGCCGTGGAGGCCATTTACCCGATATGGTATTCCATACTGTGGGGATCGAGGTGGCTTCCCGCGCCTCGTCCCCCAACTCGCGCGTTGTGCTTTGTTAGCTCGATCTCCGGGAACCGCCACTGTAACGGCAACATGGCGGACACGGCTAGTGCGCCGCAGATGATTTCCCGCGCAAACCGTGCTTCTTCCTCCCGGGTTTGAGTTACCGCGAGAACACGGTGTAAGAACAATAGAGGTGCTGACACTCTCCCCCAACGCGCGTGAAGGCGCCGCCCGCTCGCGGCCAGATTATGTTCGGCTCGGTTACAGCTCCGTCGGCGCCGTCGTAGAGGGCACTGCGGGATGCGGTCCCCTAGAGTTACTGTATATGCTCCCTACGGGAGCAGAGTTGCGCGTAGGTCCGCCATCTTGCCTGGCAAGCAACCAAAACTATGTGGCAAAGCCAAACTCCGTTTTTGCAGGCGACATGCCTACCGTGTCGTCGGTCGACCGTGGGCGCTTTTCCATCGCGTGTGGACCGCTTTTCCGTCTAATCGCAAACAAAGCGCATGAAAACAGCTCACTAGATGAAATAGTCAAGAAGAAAAAAGGCACTGCTGATTTTTAACGCGCGGCGTGAGATGCAGCAAGAATATTAAGTAGTCGTTTTTTGGACTTGTGAGTTCACCTGTGCACCTTCTCGGAACTTTCCACTTTCTGAGCGATTGGTGCAGTTAGGAGCAGAGCACGCGGTCAATAGAGAGGTTTAGCTTGCCCGGTAATCGGGTAAACGCAGGCGGACTGGGAGTTGGGGCGTGTTGGCAGAACCGTAAACGTGAGCGCAGGCTCACGTTTACGTGAGCCTGCGCACAAGGTGCTGCCACCTGTTGGCGCAGAGCGCAAACACACAACAACAGCTAATATTGCAGTAACCAAGTGCATTTTACTTCGATACTGGCGTAAGTTTTCGAGTAAGTTTTCGAACACGAATACGCCCCAGCGCTCGGTCCGCCCGCGTTTACACGATTACCGGATAAGCTAAACCTCTCTATTGTATCATTCCGATGGAACTGTGATGTTCACCTATGAGATTGCTGCGCACGTTCTGTTGTTCCGCAGCTGACACGCACGTAACAGCGAACGCCAAGATCGACCGGATTCGCTTTGAACTTGGCTAGCGTTAACTCGCGTCAATCCAGTTCGCTGCAGCAGTGGCGTCGGGAAATACAAAAAACTGGCTGGAACATCAGCTTCTCCTCAGTGCACGGTTGCTTGGAACCCACGTGATGGCTTTCGGCCAATAGAGGCACGATCGGCGTTTATAAATCAGACGCGCAACTCTGCTACCTTTGGTAGCATATACAGTAACTCTACGGTCCCCGTCAAGCACCCACCAAGGTAATCTGAAAATAAAGGGAAGCATTTCGATGGTGGCGAAATGCAAAAACGCCCGTGTGCTTTAGTTTTGAAGAAAGATTCAGGAACATGGATGAAATAAAATGGGCAGCTAAAGTGCACAAATATCTGTACCTGAAAAACGTGGACACAGAATGGAGGAAGAGGTCAAGAAAGTTCGCAACCAAGTACAAGATAATTCAAACTGTAAATAGAAATTCAGGAGTCATCAGAAAGTGAGAGAAATAGACAGTGAATTGGATGCAAAGGATGGAAACAAAAATGACAATGGATCTTTACAAGAATGAAAAAAGAAATTGGAAGGGAAAATCTGGTACGATAACACAAAGGGCAGTCCTTTGCTATTTGAGGCTCCAGCCGGTTGCCTAAGGACCAAAAGTTCAAAACATACCGGAGCAAATATTCAGAACTAGATGAGGCACGTGTATGCTGCAGCAAAGATCTGGAGACCACTCAACACATCCTAATGGAATGTGAAGGGACTAAATACCCACTTAGAACAGTAGGTAACATACAGCTTCCACAAGCGCTTGGGTTTAAAGTGGACGGAAGCATCAACCGGTCAGCAGTCGAGATAAGCAACGTAGAGCTTCCAGAAGCATTCGGGTTTAAAGTGGACGGAAGCATCAACCGGTCAGCAGTCGAGATAAACAAGAGACGTTTAGAGTATTGGTGGAGAAAAAGCAGGGAAGAGAGTGATACGACCTGATTTGATCTCTTAGTCACAGGTAGAGGTACAAGGTAGATATGGAGGGGGAAAAAGTAATGAAGTGCATGCAAGAAGGCTAGATAGAAAAAAAAACATGTATAGCTTACCTGATTAAATCACGCAGGCTAGGTGACTATTTGTCACCGCTCCGTTAAATCATCAGGCCATTAAATCATCATCATCATCACCAGTTTCGGCGACAAGGCGCGTGCTGCCGCTGCTGCGTCTCCGTGCTTGCATGTGCGGCCGCGCTGTTATGAAGGCACGCTTTTTGTTCGCGTGCGTTTCATGAGCTTGTGCTTTGGTATTGTCGCCACGGACCCTCGACAAAGGTGGTAGCGGCCTTCTGAGGGGTGTTTTAAATGGGCAGAAAATGGTTCGTTCCGAACTGCAATTCTGGAAAGCGGACAAGTGCGGAGCATGTGCCTCTATTCAAAGCGCGGTCCAACAGCGGTTGTCTAGGGCACACAGCAGTTTCTCACACAGCCGTTATTGTGGCACACAGGAGGTTCTCTCTTCCGCAGCGGCTTCCGAGGTTTATTTCACCGTGTGGTGCTCTTTGGACACTTCGGAAATAAGGTGGGAACTGCATTTGCAGACAGAACAGGGCTCTTTGGCGTGTCAAGTAGCACCCTTTCATCGAGTTCCGCGTCATATGCCGTGGATATCATATCCTCTGAAAAATGCTTGGCGCAGACATGGTCGGTAGGCATTAGAGTTCGGCTGCCTTCAGATTTGCACGACGCCACTGCTCTAGACGGCCGCTGTCGGACAGTGCTTTGAATATAGGGACATGCTCCACACAAGTCCGGTATCGAGAATGGCAGTGCGGAACGAAGCACTTTCAACTCATTTGAAACACCCCTCAGAAGGCCGCTGCCACCTTTGTCGCGGGCCCGTGGCGACAATACCAAAGCACAAACTCACGAAACGCACGCGAAGAAAAAGCGTGCCTTCAAAACAGCGCGGCCGCGCATGTAAGCAGGAAGACGAAGCAGCGGCAGCATGCGCCTCGCCGCCGAGACGGAGACCGCATCCCGCAGCGCCCTCTATGACGGCGCCAACCGAGCGGAACATAATCTGGCCGCGAGTTGGCGGCGCTTTCGCATGCGTTGGGGGAGAGTGTCAGCACCTCTCTTTATTATTCTTACACTGTGATCACAGCACACAAATGCACTCGCACCCGCCTGAAGTTTCGTATACTACTAGCACTTTAGTGCATATTGCTACTTAATATCATATTATCAATGAACGTACAGGGTCGTCCGCTCTTAAGGCTGTTTCACATGATGCGATTTTCATCGCACCGGAAGTGCGATTTCCGTCGCATGCGACGAAAATAGCGGTCGCAGTGCCGACTCTGATTTTCGGCTGCGACCAACCGGTTGGTCGCAGCGTCGCAGCGATCGCCGCGATTGTCCGTCGAAATTACGCCGAGAGCTATTTCGCGGTCTGTTTTGGAAAATGGCGTCGGTCGCTCAACACAACGTTTATACATACTTTTTGTCTATAAATGTTGGCTCAACAACCCTCCAACAGTGCAACAAATGGAGTGGAGCCGTGGATTGCGCAATCGGTACGTACCTTCAGCACCAACACGCGAACAGTGCAGATAAAAACTCGTAGGTCAGATTCGGTTCTGTGATTTCTGTGCGTTTGTTGACACGCTAAGTTGCTAATCACGCGACGCTTTCTTACGCTGGCTTCGGGTGCTGCTAGTACGTACTTTTGCGTGCTTTTCCGCTATTCACACGCGCTGCGAGTAGGTAAATACTACGAGGTGTCCCTCACGGGAAGACATGGCCTTCGGATGTCTTCCCAATTTTGTGGTTGTACAAGCTACTCGCGATATACGAAAACGCCACAGTTGTAGCGCGGTATGCTTTTACGGACGGAGCAAATTAAAGAATATCCAACTATGGGCAAATGCTACGGTCAAATGGTCACGTTGTAAGGCTGTTTCACATGGCGCGATTGGGGCGAAAAAAATCGTTCTGACGCGCACGTCGCACAGCGATTTCCGCTGTGAGCTTTCACATGGGTCTCCAACAGCGCGATTTCCGTCGCAGCGACGCCGAAGGTCGTCCCCTGCTCACGAAGGATCCTAGCCTGCATCGCTAAATAAAAACAACGTGGAAACTAAAGATATAATAAAATTTTCTTATCATTATTTGAAGATAGAATGAGTACACTAATTTTTTATGTTTATACGCGTTGAGACTACGATTTACGATCGCTTAGTCTGCGACCGCGGCAAGTGAAACGCTGCACAACACCGCAAGTATGAGCGTGTGGCGTCAGTGGGGTGGTTTCGTGTAGTACCCCGTTGTTGCGGTAATATATCGAAGCCACAACTCTTCTCCTCGAGGAGTATATGCTTCTGCAGAAGAAGCGACCATTGAGTGTGCAAGCACCTGGCACATTTTGTAACGATAAAGAGGTTCACGATGGTGACGATCAAGTGGGTACATGCCGTATGTGGAAGGCGGCGTCTGCTCCTGACCTGGATAGCGTGCAGCTTCTCATTTTAAACGAATTGTGTGAGCTCGAGAAAACAAAAATTGTTCATGAAGCCCCTGAGCCACAGGCGCTGGTGGGTACGTTCTGTTAAAACATCATTGAAACTGGTGCCCGACATTGCTCCGCTGAGCTTCCAACACGTGGTAAAACAGGAAAGCGCCTATTTTGACGGCCCATGCTGTTACGTCACGTTGCTCCGCCCACATCGCGCCGATCGCTGCGACTCAGCGACGGAAATGCCAACATGTTGGAATCCCGTCGCGGAGAGCCCGCGACGTCGCGGCGGTCGCTGAGCGACGGAATTCGCTGTGTCGCTGTGTGAAAATCGCGCCATGTGAACCGACCTATACGCGCGACAATTTAGTTGCAGTTGGTTGGTTTGGGCTTTTATGCGCATTTTCCCCAATGAATAATCTCATTTCAAGGTTCTGTTACTTCCTCTGCGAGACGCGACTGCTTATCAAGCTCGCAAAGTGAACGTGCAAACATATATCGTAATGAATGTTCTACAGTAGCATATTTAATGCTCTGATTGGTAATAAACAACCGTGAATTTGTTTTCGAAGCAATATCTAAACAGTTTTTTTCTCATTTTTCTGATGGAACATTTTCTCCTGCACAAAAACCAATAAACCTTCAATGTGTTGCAGACTTTCTATCCTTACTGCACCTGTATTAACACTCACATTAAAAGGTAATTGCATATTTCGCTTACTTCAGTGCTTCGAATTTCTTTTGTTGATGCTGGTCCTAACATATCGCAGTACTCTAAAAAACTACTTCGCCATAAACATCCTTCCCTTTCCCAGCTTCCTTGTCTTTACTCCCTGTAAAACACATGCAACAATGGCAAAAGCAGGCAAAGACCTTGTTTTTATAAGCAGTAGATAACGCATTAAGCAAAAGCAGATTAAAATTGTGGAGCCAAGTCAGCCGGTTGCATTCCTTCCTGTGAATGATAGCATCTTTTCAAGTGCGGGTGGTTCTTGCATGTCCACAGCTCATAAAGTGTGCAGACTCATCACGAGGCGTAGGCCTGGCCCATCAAGGTTGAGGCAATGTTGCTAATGAGTCTCCGATTACATGTATTACTGAATAAACTCGTATAACCATATCCCATCATTACTCAGCCGAGCTTGCTCTGACTCATATATTCACCAAAATTATACTCAGCTGAGCATGCTCTGACCCATGTTCATCAAAATTCAATTTAGCCGAGCTTGCTCTGATTCATATTCACCAAAATTATATTCAGCTGAGCTTGTCCTGACTACCATGTGACAATATTCACCAAAAGTAACGTGCCGCGCACGGCACACTTCCCCTTCTAGTACACTGTAGAGTTACTGTATAGGGGAGCATATACAGTAACTCTATGGAAAGGTAAAGTCACTGGAACCTGGAAAATACCGCAACCGCCGGAGTGCGCGCAGGCAACACTGCGCTGTTGTTGCCAGATTTGGTCCAAGGTGTCTGAGGTCCAAGGTGTCTATGTAGCATTGCTTTCAGCGATTTATCTTATCGCAAATCGACAGATTTCATCGTACTTTACATAAAAGATGAGATGGTGCATCTTCTATGCGTACGAAGCAGTAGAGATAAGTACGATCGGAAGATTTTTACAGGCGCCAAATTACATGCAGCGAGACCAGCGAACTGGCGCTCGAGCGGCCGTTCTTTCGTTTGTTCACCTTCCCGATAATTTTTGTGCTCGTTGGGAAGCTATCCAAGGAGTATACTAAACTGCTTGACAGCCTGCATAGTCAGGCAACATTACTCGTGCTTTAAGCATTTTATACGTCGCAGGCCTACGTGAATCTCGAGTTAGCTACGAGGGTAAAACAGCCCTTGTAGCTAACTCGTAGCTATTCGACGCGTAGCGGAAAACACGAGCACCTCTTCCACGGGTTTTCTAGGCTTGCTACAGTGAAGAACAGCACGATGGTTGTCTCCGTGTGCCCTCTGAAATCCACAAACAAAACTGTGTTTCGCTTAGCTAGATATGATATAAAGTACATGTGTTCGGAAAGTTGTTCTTTCTGGGGTTTTACGTGCCAAAAGCAGTTCTGATTATGAGGCACGCCGTAGCGGAGGCCTCCGGATTAATTTTGACCACCTGGGGTTTTTAACGTGCACTACAACGCAAGCACACGGGCGTTTTTTGCATTTTGCCTCCATCGAAATGCGACCGCCGCGGCCGGGATTCGATCCCGCGATCTCGTGCTCAGCAGCGCAATGCCTTAGCTGACTGAGCCGTCGCGGCTGGTTGTTCGGAAAGTGACGCATTCTACTGTGCGCCACTCGTTCTAAATGCAAAACGAACCCGATGCTCGTGTCTCACACAGGATTTCTTAGGCTGACTAGGCATTAAGCGCTGCCACGCATCGTTTATAAGCAAGGATGTAATTGCTTTCGAACGTGGCTACTGATTTACTCGCACTCGAAACGATTGATACAGATCGACTTCGACGAAGATAAACGGTGACTAAGTGCAGTACAAGGAAATATATGCTAAAACAGATTTATCCTGGTCAAGTTCCCGTTGTTTGAAGCAGTAATAAACAACAACACACGAGAAAATGTATATATTAATATTCGATATTGACAGATCGACAGATTTTCATTGTAGTGGTTTTCTCACGACATTGTTATTTTTGACACAGTCACCCGCATTCCGACAATCTTCGAGCCACATTTTGCTTGGTTCTGCATATTTCTGAACATCTCGATCCTCGCTTTGTTTGCGCCAGGTGAATCGCAGCCTTCAAAGGAAACGCGTGAAGAAGCTTCGATCTCGATGACATTATATGGCATATAGATGATACCGCAAAGGTTCTCAACTTTGCGATAGCATCAAATTCACGTTGTGGAAGTGAATTTGTCGCGCTTTATTCGGTGCAGCCAGATGTCACGGCGCTTGCTGTCACTCTTTCCGCTTAATTGGGATTGCGAAAAGAGCTTTCCCGGACTCCTGGTGGTTGCTGCACCTGAAAGCGCAGCCCCCGGGCATTTCCGTTCGTTTCGTTTTAAGTCTAGGAAAGTTCCATATGCTCTAAATTAAACAAAATGAAAAATCCGACCTCGTCGATGGCTCATACGCGTGGCGTGTGCGAGCGATGCCTTTGTCTGCTTGTCCGCTCCGGCGCGGCGTGGACCATCTATAGCGGAAAGTGATCACCTGACTGCAACTGACCAATCGGCGGCGCGGCGGCGAAGAGAAAAGGGTTGCGGTACTCTATGGAAAGGTCCATTGCATTTCCTCCGGCGCGTTCACGACAGGCGTCGTTTAAATCAAGTCAAGCATGGGCTTCAACTTAAGCTGCGTTCTTGAATACGGGCCTAAGTCTTTCTCTGTGAAAACAGTGCACAGGGTTACTAGCTTATCTGGTCAATAAAACTTATAAAGCGCGACATCCGTGGTGAGCAACGAATACAAGATATAGCCTGCCAGACTAGGGATACGGGTATCGAAATGCGTGCGGAGAAAAAAGAAAGTGCAACTGATATATACCTTTGTATAATGTCCCCATCTTAAAAGTTGTTCGTCCGCATCTTTCACGCAGGTGGAGCTCCATCTTCATTTAGACGGCTCCGTACGACTGGAGACAATATGGGAACTTGCGCAGTGAGTATCGTAAAGCGACAGAGCGGTATTCTAAGCATAGTTTTCCGGAACTTTGCAACGCCGATTGTGTCTCCGTTTTGAGTCCCTATAGGAGCAGTAAACTGGGGCCGTATTCTGGATCGATCACATTTGGTGCTATCACTTTAGACGTTAATAGACCTCTCTTAGGGTACGTGGCACCACACCGGTGACGTCACAGCGTGACGTCACAGGCGCACGTGCGGTGACCCTGGTTGGCAAAAAACAGCCGCCGCCGGCTTTCTGCGTGGTGCAGTCGCGCGTAGTTGGTGTAGGTGGGCGCCACGTGGACGCATGTTTTCATTTCTTTTATTTCTTTTTTTATTTTATGTGAACCTCTACAATTCTCTTGCCAGCCAGATTAGCAGTAATGTGTGTCGGAGAACATCGGCGCGTGGTAAACTGCGTGATGAAAATGTGGCGACACTGCCCTTTTTTACTTGCGAACGTGAACCACGTGGTGGTGGTCTGTGATGGATTGTGGAATGAATAATATCGGCTTTTCCATGAAATTGTGCCACATTTGTTGTGGTAAAGTGTGCGGCGAGAATAGCCACGATATCGGCTTACCATTGCGTAGGGAAACGGACCACATTGTGTATTTGTTTGTGTTTGTGTGTTTGTGCGCGCGCGCGTGGTGTGCCACGCGATTAGCAATACATCTCGCTTACGAGATTGTGGGCGCGTGTTGCGTGTAATAAAACCAGTCGTAGTGACGAGGCACCGCTAGAACTTCAGGACCCGTAATTATTGAACAGGTGAGAATGAAGGAGACGCGATGATTAGTGAGCGCATGTATTTCGGGGTCATCCGCGCTGTGTGCAGAAAAAAAAAGAAACCTTCGTTTGAGCATAATTTATCGACTGAGAGGTATGACTACAAATGAGCTCCTATGATGTTTAGACCACTACAGAAGCTGCGTGTATACATTCAACCACGGTGAATGCTCAAAAGGCAAACCGCTCAAATTATCGTGATTTAACGCATATCTCACGGGTCTTAAGTAAAACTGAACTTTCTTTTTTTTTCGTTATTGGTGTATTCACCTTCATGGCACGGACTTTATGCCGTGATGATGCACATAAACATGCAAAAGTTGGGTCTTGTAAAGTTGAGAGCAGCAAAGGAGGCAGCAGACACAGCGAAGTTACCGCGCAACGGATTATGTACTTATGCAATATTTTGCTTTGTGCATTCACATGAGTGAGACTAATAATTAAATTAAATTATGGTGTTTAACATCCCTAAACTGCACAGCGGCTTATGGGGGACAGTGTAGCGAAAGGCTCCAGATTGATTTTGTCTGCCTAGGTTAACTTATCATGCTCTTAAAGCAAGGAACAAGTTTTTCTGCATTTCTCCCTCATCTGAATTTAGGCGCTGCTACTTGGTATGACTCCACTGAGCCGCGGTAAAGTTGTACACGAAGTTGATATTGTATATCGTTTAAAGCTACAGTGTAAGGGGCGCAAATCAGTGCATTCACAACAATGCAATACAAATTTGTGTTCGAAGACCAGTCATTTAGCGAAGTATCACTTTGTCACTGCGAAAATGTGCATCATCTGTGATAAAATGTTCCTTTTTGAGGAGTACGTAATACATTTTTGTGCATGTTTGATCTGCGGAGGAGGCGCACTTTTACGAAATCACCACAAGCTGACAAAAGGGAAACCATCCACTTGGTAACAACGCTACGTTGTTGTACCGGTAAAACGGGGACGATTATACCATTATACTTTCTAAGCTGTCACTTCAAAAAATAACAATGAGCAGGACTTATGATCGCGGCAGTTGATATACAAGCAGCGCTCTTATGCAAAGAGAACAGGTCGCATCAACGTTTTTTGCCAACCAGCGCCCGCTTCGGAGGCGTGGCAGAGGGAAGGGGCTCCCGCAGTGACGTCACGCTGTTTGCAAACAGGGAGAGGTCTATTGGGCTGCGTCAACAGGCGCACCGCCCATTTAATTGAGGCGTTGCGCTAGAAGGTATACGCCACTTAAAAGTGAAGGACACGTATGAACCCTCTTTACCGACAACATTGCCGACGGCAACCGCGAAGCATCGTGGAACTGCTCTCTGAAATATTTGGCAGTGCAATATCACCGAGCAGATTGCTTATCTTCTCTCATGGTCACCGTTATAATGATGTTGGTACTGGCGGCGCAGTCGCCCCTGCAGGCATTGATCTGTCAGTACAGCATCCCTATACCAGCAACAACTGTTCGCTCACAAATACGTGTACCGGTCAGTTTACGAGGCCTTGCATGGCTCACAGTGGATGTGCTTCTGTTAGCACAGCAGAGATTTGCATCAACATCATGCTTTTGATAAGTGTTTATCGCATATTGAGACAGAGACGCCGCGGGTCGCCGCACCGTATCGCACTTTGTTGCTCCAGTGGATGAGTGCTATTCCCGCAATCGCAGGGGGCGATATTTCGTGTAGAATCATTTCGTTTTCCACTCCTCTCACCCTTTGTCACTCAGTGGCACGCTGCTATACGCCGTTTTTATCTCCGGGCGCTTGACACAACGAAGAACAATGGAAAATGAAGTGGATCATATAATTATAGCACACGGAACCAGTATTGTGTGTGCAAAAAAACGTTTCGTACATCCACCAGAGGCGCAAGAAATTTTCAAAAGAACGAGCGACAAATTTTATCAGATGATACAGGGCCCGTATTAGTTCTGGCTACATCTCGTTTTTCATTCTTTTCTCATAGTGCGTCGCGCCGATGAGAGATGCACAGGTGCAAAAAGCGTGTTCTCGCCCAACCGTGTTGCGAGGCGCGTTCGTCGTTGGATTCCAACTTTACTATTGCTCTTAGATACGGATGTGATATTGCGCGTGAGCTTTATGCGCCTTAAGGTTCAGATGCGGTAGAGCGCTCTGCTAGGAAAGCGTGCGTACTTATACGTAAGTACGTTCGTTCGTTTACGTTGACAATTATCGTCGATGGTTTCTGCACATTTTTTAAGTTAAGGCCAGGCTATGATCTGTCGCACTTTAAACAAGCACTCAGCATCTTAGTGTACTTTGTGCGTGAACGAGTGCAAGTATTAAAGGGACAATAAAGGCAAAATCAAGTCAAGCTAAAGTGATAGCTTAATGCTCGAGAATGTCTAAGGCGCCAATATTATCTCGAAAAAAGTTTTGGTAGTCGAGAAATTGAGGTAAATGCAGTACACGATTTGCGACTCACCCTGGACATTCACGTACTAATCCGATGACCTAGTGCTACTTAAAATATTTCACTAGCACTCAACCTCTCGGAATAAAAAAAGCTCATTGCATTTCCTTATAATACGGACGAGAATTCAGCTTTTCCAGTTCTATTTTGATATATATATAAAAGAAATCATTGACGTTACCCTTGACAATGACACGGGCGGTAGAGAGGTTTCGTTTTCGCTCGGCTCTGCGCCGCCGGCGCTTTCGCGCGTTTCAGTAGTTTCGTTATGGCGTAGTGCTGCGCTGGTTTTGCTCGCTCGCGGAACTCACAAATTGCAAGTAGCATAGAATTCTACGTCCCTGTGATGTCGTAGGATGCCTGAACAGTCCACGCCACTTGATCAAAAGCAGCTGCTGCGGCGGATCCGACTCCACTCGGTTTCTCCTTGGCCGCGCGTTTGCGTTTTTCGCAAAAAACCGTAGCACCATCCATCGGGCGCCGTTTTACTCACCGAAAGCAGTAAAGGGTGGTGATGTCATTAGCAACGTCACCATGAATGCCCCTGTCGGTGGAGGACGATTTCAATTGCGCTAAATGTATGCGGACTCTTGAGACGCGATTTGACACTAAACAAGCGCTGCGATTTTTCTGGATTGGTATTTTAACATTCCACCTTTACCTACTATTTGCCTTTAGTGCCCCTTTAAAGGCAATTTGCTTGGAGTGTCGTTGTCCTTTTGTCTGTACCCTGGGGTCTTGCATGGAGCACGGTCAGTCGGTGACGAACGGCGAGACTTCGGGAGTGGCAGACGAGTAGACGAATAGCTATGCGCTACTGCTGTTTCAGTGGCTATACCGGGTCATTGCGGTATCTCCGGCAACGACCTCGCCGACGAAGCTGCTAGGAAGGCACGCAAAGGGACAAACCATGTTTCTGTACCTTTATCGCGCCCTCATGCAGCCCAACATTTAAGCACGCTAGCGCACCGTATACGACATAGAAGAGGCACACACCGGAGTTCACTCAGCATCGGTAGCTTTCTCTCGACCCATCAATGCAACTGCAGATGTTACCTGGGCTTCAGCGAGGTCAGGAAACAATGCTGTGTTGCTTACGCCTGGCGTGGCATGCACCAATGCATACTCATGTTCGATTAGAATGGCCGATAGCGCCAGTCAAGTGCAACGCCTGCGGTGTCGCGGGGACTATGTAGCATCTGTGCTTGTGCCCATCCTTTGAAAATGTAAGACATGACCTCTGCAAAGCTCTAAATCAGTTGGACAGAAACCTATTCACCTTGAACAAGATCCTGGGACCATGGCCTCGCAAATGGCAGCTACAAAAGGCCACAAAGGCCGAAGTATTAAAGCGCCAAACAGACGACACAAGAAGAAACACGGACGTGTCGTCTGTTTGGCGCTTTAATACTTCAGTAACATGCACCAACTAGGGGATCAACAAAAATTTCTGCTTGGCCACAAAGGCGCTGCTGTGATTTCTGAAGGCTACCGCATTGAGTGACCGTCTGCGGTCCGGACTCAGTGACCGTTTGTGATATAGAGCAGAGAACTATTACTACGTTGGCGATATCCACAGCGTACTTTCTCTTAATACTTACCTCCGCTTTTCCTTTCCCCCAGTACAGGGCAGCCAACCGGGCTCAGTCCTTGTTAACCTTCCTGCCTTTCACTTATCCTTTTCCTCTTTCTCTCTCTCTCTCTGGTTTCACAAGTATGCATTTGCTGGCATAGAGCAAGCTTTTGCTCGGACACTCCCTATTCAGATACACGTAGTCGGTGATCTGCAGTTTCGTATTATATGATAACCAAACGCGTGCAGGCGCATGAGCGTGCACACACATCTACAAGTGCACACACGTTCAGCCAAGTGCAAAATGGGAGATGTGGGGAGCGTGGCTACATTGGGTGGTGCAATGTATGCAGAATCTCCAAGAAAATTATTATGATGGCAACGCAAAAGGGACAGTAACCTAGAGGAGAGGATGTATACACAGAACAAAGGCTGAACTCGCGCTTGTCCTGACTACTTCTATTGCTGTGTCGCCGTCCGTTTTGCATTGCCATTATAAACAACTTGAACCAACTCGCCAAATTTTACACCCTACTCCAAGAACAGTCTAGTAACCAATGGTGGCCATGCTACGGACAGCTAACCTTGCACACGTAACAATATACTGTATGCTTAAACAGTGAGCGTACGAGACAACGTTCGTTCAGCGCTCACCTTTCTCCACCGTTAGTACATATCGCCATAATACGAATCGCGATTATAGCTAAGGTAAATTTTCATCATTTTAACAGCGGAGCTGTTTGAGCCGGCAGTTAGTGCGTCCGTCGCGGACAGAAAATGTGGGCCGATCCCGGCGGTTGTGCAGAAAGGGTCCAAGCGCAATGGCCCTGTGAACTAGCAAAGCTGAGCCTGGCTAAGTCTAAGCATGGTTAGGACTACTTAAGCTTAGTCATCGATAGCGAATTAATAGCCAATCAATAGCTAATCGATAATCTATCAATAATCAATTAATTACGGAAAATGCTGAGGATGACTTGGTAGTGCTTAGCATAGCCCAAAAACGTGGCTAATACCTTGCGATAGCCAATCGATCGCCAATTAATAGCTAATCGATAATTGATCAATAATCAATTCCGGAAAATGCTGGGGATGACTTGGTAGAGCTTAGACTAGCCCAAAAGCAGGACTAGCTAGGTGCCCATCAGCTCCGCTGTCTCTTTAGCATTGCGCCTCCAGTGCAAGCTAGTCTAATTTTTGTCTCTTCGTTTTCCTTTAAAGCAAAAAGAAGATTGACCTTGGATGCTCTTCAATAGCTGCCCTACGATGGCGGCTGCAGAAAGTGGAGTCATCGTCCCTGAAAGACTTCCTCGACCGCTTTGCCATATTTCTGCCTACTATAGTGTAAGTATCCGGCTTAGGCAGTCGATATCGTTGAAGCGCATTGTTATTGCTTTTAGTAAGTTAAGTGGATTTTTAAAATGTTGATAGCAATGAGCGCTTCCTTCACGATTCTGTATTGTTGCTTCACAATTCCAAATATCTTCATTGAAACAGTGAAGTCGGATGCTCTACAAAAACAATTCAAGTGCTTCTTTCCTTCTACAGTGCAGTCTTCGCTAAGCCTGAATGTGCATAACAAAAGTGCTTCAGAGTAGTTCGGCTACTCTACACACAATTTTCTAGACATCTGGCAAAAACTCCTTATGTGGAGTAGTAGACCAGGTATGTGCTTGGTTGATGTCCCTGGTATCTCGTTGTGGTTATATAGGGGCTTAAACAGAACGTCGCAGGCCCAAATTGGCATTAGATTTCCGAAGCTGCAGTTTACGTGAAATAGATGTATGCAATCACCCCGCCGATGACTGTCACACGCGAAGTCTCTAGTGGTCGATAAACGCTATACGTTGTTGGTTACCGAAGCCTGTCCGAGTTTGTTAATGGTAGCGGCCGCTTCGAGGTGTGAAGTAATATCGAACAGCCGTTCCAAGGGCAAGTAACACACTTCCTGTCAGAGATGGGAGAGTGAAAATAAATTAGGCCTTAATTACCCGCGGCCACATTCCGACAGTGGCCCAGTGCAAAAAAAAGCGTGTGTACTTATGCAAGGAAGCCCAAGTGGTTATGTTTAATGTACAGCCCCTTGCTACAGGGGTACCGTTTCACTGATTACAAACATAGACCCTGCACGGCTTCCGGTTTTGCCCACTGACGTAGCTACTGAATGTAATAGGCAAAGAAGCAACCATACGTTAAAACATAAGCCCTCAGATTTGCAACACTTTTACCCTTTATATACATAACCATAGTTTTACAAGTGCAGTTTCCAGTGAGTCACACGAAAAAAAATGTAAGTATTAGCCTTGAGGCATGATGCGTCATTGTATTATTTGAAAACGTAAAAAGAGATTTTCCGTACACTGAAACAACTTGGAAACATGCCTTTTGTTCCCGCGTAGCAGACTGATAAGGCATGTTACCGGAAGTTTCTTGGGGGCGGCACGCTCGCTGCTGTTATCACGACCACGAAACCGTCTATAGTCAGTACGAAAACGTTCTTGGTCACCAGAAAATGCTGCCGTGATTAACGTGCGAGCTATAGGGAGCCTATAATCTCACGCAATTCAGTAATACCCCGTTAAGGCGAAGTAGTAAAAACTGGAAAAAGAAATTCGAGATAAGCGGAGTTTCGAGATAGCTGAATTCACGAAATTATAAGCATAAACAGGCCCATAGCCCGTAGCCCGAAACTTTTTTGGTTGGGGTAGGGGGGGGGGGGCACTTGCTGAAGGCCTTGACTATTTGAAGAAAGCACCTATTTTCAGTAATTATTTCCAATAAAGCACGGCAAGAGCAAAATTGCCGGGGGGGGGGGGGGGTAGGCTTACGGGAATGTAAGCATAACAACCGCGTCACTCCAACATCAGGCTTTTCCAGAAAAATATGGCGCCGGTAACCGTTGACTTCGTCACAAAAGCTCAATGTACCAGGAGGAGTACATTTAGATTATTTTTGCGACATTATATGCGACCCAGCAACCGACACGTCGGTCGTATATAGGCAACGGCGAACCTCGCACATATAAGCGCAAACACAGGTGCATGTTGACACCGTATTCGAAACCGAGTCACGCAAAAAAAAAAAAAAATTGGCTGTGGCTTAACTCAGTTATGCCTGGGTGTGCGTAGCGAGAGGTACGGTGAATCTTATTGTTTAGCTTGGTTCTCTCTACGGTTACATCTTTATCGTTTAGCTTCGTACGTCTGAGTGTTCAGGTTTGGTTGTTACCTCTCATTAAGTTATGGTTACATTAAAGACTAGACATTTTTCAAATGTAACGCATTTATATGCGGCTCAGGAGGCGATGGGGCGTGGCTACAGCGAACGCGATCTGGTCGCGTCGTTAGGCAGAGTGTCAACACCTGAAGTATATTTCTTACACCGTGCCCTGGCTTCACTTTTTCGCGATACTACAGCTGCTCAAAAAAGTACAAAAAAAACGTTTCGGTATGTCTTTATTTTCAGCATTTTCGCAGTCTAGGATTCGAGATATCCGAATTTAACCACCTGGGTTTCTCTAACGTGTACCTAACTCCAAGCACACGAGCGTTCTTGCATTTCATCCCCCTTGAAATGCGGTCTCAGCGGCTGGGATTGAACCTGTGCGACCTTGAGTTCAGAAGCAACGCCATATATCACTGAGCTGCGGCGATGCAGTACCTTAACAATAACCTAAAAAAAAACCTTATAAAAAAAGACGCTGTGAACCTTTACCACTGAGAGGTATTACGGGTAAAGCAACTAGTGTCATCCACTGCGTTTGCTCTTATCCATCTGCAATCACAATAGAGACCGACACATGCTACCGGCGCCATCCATGGTGTCTTGTGGTAATCGTAAAATCCCAATTTCATTGCTGCTTTAATTTTTATTTTCAACATTATTTTTTTTTCAGGGGCGACTTGGTAGCAATCGAGCGCATTGCGTACGAGCTGTGCGAGGATCAGGCCAGAGAAGGCGTCGCCTACTTTGAGGCACGCTACTCGCCGCACCTGCTGGCCTCGAAGGACAACTGTGTGACGCCGGCTCTGGTCATCCAAGCGGTCAGCCGTGGCCTCGAAAGGGGAGAGCACGACTTCGGCGTCAAGGCTCGATCCATACTAGTCTCCGTCTGGGGAAACGACGGTAATCTAGGCTTATCATCTTCAGTAACACAGTGGACGATTGATATCTGTTGACCATTCGGTTTATATTGTCACGTAGTAGTGACGATGAAGAAAAACAGGAGCAATACTGTGAATGATGAAACCAGGTTTTTATCGGGCGAACTTGTGCCCACAAAAATAGGCTACACTCAAATAACGATAGCTGCGAACACAGTCGGCGGTCGTCGAAAATCTGATCAGCGGGTCAATTGCGTCGACTTTTATACATGAGTCGTCGAAGCTTCCAGAGTAATCGCTGGTGCCGGCCTGTTTTCCAGACAGTACTACACAATTCACGCCACGCATATATGCAGTCCGCTTACACGAGGTCCGGGGACAACAGAGAGCGGATAGAGCCATCGATAACATTCTAGGAACTTTCGATACATGCAGGCGCGTCCTGCGCTAAGCGATAACACGTACTTGTTAGACGGTGAAACACGCCCCCCCCCCCCCCCCCCCGAGAAAGATAAACAAATACACGTGACAATATGTTATCTATTTGATCGTCATTAATCTTTTTTTTTTTTCACGAGGAAGCTTGAATGTTTTTCTTGGGGAACCATTCTGCAAAGGTTTAAGGAAAAGCTGCAACCCGGGGCCAACGCCTGTTCCCGTATTCAAGTACATGTTAAATGCAGAAATGCTTTCGAGACAACTTGTGGACCTATTTGAATGAAATTTCTTATTTGAGAGAAAAAGTTAGATTCGAGTGACTCCAGCAAGCAGAATTTTGATTTAGGTTTTGGAATTTTTCGCAGAAGGGCCAAAAAGCTGATAGGCGAAAAAGAAAAAAATTCGAAGCACGAAGTTTCACATCCGTAAAATAACTCTGCACCAAAAACAGATATCGCAGTTATTAAAGAGGCCCAGAACCACCTCTCGGGCTTGGTGAAAAACATTCCGCAGATAGCTTACGCTGCTGTGAACATTTCAGCCAAATTTTGCAGTCGTGTGCGGCGCATGGATCTCGCAAGCGGAGCGCGAAGCCACATTTCTCTCGAACGCTCTTTTTTGAACTGAAGCCTGCTCCTCACTCTTTTCTGGACGCCTTATTTCGTAATATAGCGGATTCCCATACGCGGCTGATATTGACCAATAGCTGACAACAACCAAGAAGGGTGTTTCGATCAGTGCGCTTTTTCCTACTCTTGCTATGTATATTTATTGACGCAGTTTAATAAACAGGCTGAAGTAAGCGAAAGTATGATTCCGAATTTCGATATACGTCCAGAAGAAGCCGACTATCGTCTGCTCACGCTCGGCGGCGGCCGCCCGCGTAGGAACTTTGGCCACTCTGCTAATCGGTGTCGTAGCCGTGTGGCCCCGCTAATTTCTACTAGTTTTGAACACCCAATGAACCTCGAACCATGCGAAACTTAAGGTGAAACCACACGTACGCTTGCCAGCGGGCGCTCACTCATGGCCGCTCCTCGTTCGACGCCTTGACAGAAAATCCGCAAATTGGTTGTGGCTACCATCCATGAGTCAAGCTGATTCAGGGCAAAACCGCACCACGCAGCACAGCCAGTCAGGAGCATATGAACGCGAGCGTGCACTCTAGCCCTGTCGTACGCAAAGCAAACGCTAGTGTTGCACATGTGGCTTGCGGTCTGCTACGTAGCGTAGATACCGCGGCTGCCGTGGGGCGCCGCGACGAGTCCACTAGCTAAGCGCGCTGCGGTTCGATGAGGACAACCGCGTTTGGCTAAAGCCCCTCTATAGAGAGGGGCTTTACGTTTGGCACGGTTATGGCTACGTTTGAGGTACGGTGTAAGAAGGCAGGTGATACGACGGCGGCGCGCGGCGCGGCCACTTAGTGTGACTTTACACACGCCGCTCCTGCAAGGGGCAGCAGCTGTTCTGGGGGCCACTTTTTCGCTCGCTTTGCTTGCGCTTCTCGGGGCGCGCGTGGCAGAGGTGCTTTATTTCGATGCATATATGTCGTTCGCCTGCTTAAAACGACTCTGATTGGAGGAACATCCCTTTATATTTCTGCCGACATTCCGATTGACTCTGATGCGGCGAGCAGCGGCTAGCTAGCAGCGGCAAGCGCAGCGCGCCGTCTGCTTTGAGCAGACAACGCGTCTCTCGCGTGTCGGAGATGACGGTATTTTGATAGTAAGTAGCCTGAAACCTTCTACCTGCTCAGGATTTGGAGTCTAAATAAAGAAAAATTGCATATCTTTAGGTATGGGTGTTTCAATGCTGACGGAGGTCGTAAATTACCCACTCTTGTGCCGCTGCTCCAAGGCCTCCTGAACATGTGCTGCCCCTAGCGGCGGCTCTCACTTCCGGTCGCACGAAGTGGCCGCTCTCTCGCCCTAGCGTGGGCTCGCCGTCGGAGCACCTATCTTCTTACACCGTGGTTTGGGGCGCCGTAGGTTTCCAAATTGGAAATAGTGGCGTCTATGTGAACATCCAAAATCAAACTTGAACTGCGCGCCACGGTGATGTTCGGTAGGCGGAGCGTTGTGGGGATGCGCCGCTACGCCGTAGCCTTCGCAGTGCAAGGCACTGAAGAAGGAGCGGAAACACCGCGAAGAGAGTGATCGCCAATAACTCCGCTTCTGCTGAGTGCATTGAAGTACTTTTCGCGGCAAAGTGTTTGTGAAATAGCCTAATTTATGTTCAAATTCATTTCTCCACTTTAAAAAAGGTGTTTCATAGAAAATTTAACTGCATTTTTCAGAGCATCTAAAGAGGACAAATTTGATATATTGTCACCTGTAGTACAGGGGACAGTGCAAGAGCAGAGGCACAAGAAGATAGAAGTGTGCGTGCTAACCGCCCACCACTGGATAGTTAGCTCTCGCCGCCGTTTTCTCCAGGAGCCAGCTGCTCTCAATAAACGTCGTCAGTGCCTATTAAAGACACGTGGAAAAGTGGTGGAGGTGCTGGGTGCTTCTCACCCATGCCGCAGACCTCTCGTGGGAGCGGAACCACCAGCACAGTGCTAGCTGATACTCCCGTCCATCGGACCAGCCGCAGGATCCGGGGACTGCCTCCTGAAGACAGCGCAGCGCTTCAGACCACCTCAACCGGTATAGAAAGCGCAATGACGAACCGGTACACACTTCAGAACCCACGGGTGCCAAATTCGTTGTATGGCGATATTTTCGAAGATGTCGAAGACTGGATGGCCGACTTCGAGCACGTGACCGAATACAACGAATGGAACGACGCGACTAAGGAATGTCTACTTTTGCCTGCAGGACGGCGCGTGTACATGGTTTCAAAACTGTGAGGAGCAACTGACGTCGTGGTGTGAGTTACACCGTCAGCTACTAGACACCTACGCTGCGAACGAGCAGAACGAGCGATCCAGGCCCGTGTCCAGATTCCCAACGAAAGCGTTACCGCGTTCGTCGAAAATAGGACGCGCCTCTTCAGACGAGCAGACCCTGGAATGACCGAGGACAAGAAGTTAAGTCATCTGATGCGAGGAGTAAAGGGGCAGCTCTTCACTGGTCTTGTGCGCAATCCTCCGAAGACGGTCGCCGAATTTTTAGCCGAGGCTGTAAGTATGGAAAAGATGCTTCAGCATCGCTCGAACTTTTACGAGCGGCAAGTGAACGCGGCTACAGACATTTTCACGGCCATCGGAAGCAACAATGACAACCTTCGAGGACTCATCCGCACCGTTGTGCGCGAATAAATACTGAAGGTTTATGGCACGCCACAAGCGAAGGTGAGCGCAATTGCGAGTGTTATAAAAGATTAAGAGCACCAAGGCGCTCCGGCCCCCCATTCCTTTTGCTACCACCGCCGAAAGTGTTACTTCATCCACGAGCCAGTGATCTAGTCGAAGTGATGTGCGCTGAAGTGGTCGCAGAAAGTAAATTAGCGCATTTACTGACGCAAGGTGTTTGTGTGGCCAGGAGTGTGCTACAGCTTCGTGATGGCCGATCTAAGTTGCTAGTCACCAACTTAAGTAACGAGCATCGACACCTCTTCCGCGGTACTTCGATAGCGTTTGCCGAAGAAATAGAAGACGTTGCTGAATGTTTTGACCTTGAACCAGTGGGGATGGCTGACAAGTCACTGGCCAACGTCGACATTAATTCTGAGTTATCTAAATACAAACAGGCAGCACTGCACGAGCTCTTGCTTGAATTCAGGGCATGTTTTGCAAGCTCGTCTATGGTACGCCTGACTTCATTTACAAGGCACAGGATCATCACATGCGATGACGCATGCCCGATACGCCAGCAGCCCTACCGCGTGTCAGCAAAAGAACGCCAAGCGTTTCGTACGCAAGTACAAGAGATGCGTGAAGACGGTGTTATCAATCCTTCCAACAGCTGATGGTCGTCTCCGGTCGTTCTTGTCACAAAGAAAGATGGAACGCTATGCTTTTGCGTCGACTACCGGAAGCTCAACAACGTAACTAAAAAGGCCCTGTACCCACTGCCACGTATTGACGGCTCGTTCGATAGACTGCGGCGTGCCCAGTATTTTTCGTCACTCGATTTGAAAAGTGGATACTGGCAGATCGAGGTAGATGAACGAGACCAAGAGAAAACTGCCTTTGTGACTCCCGACGGCCTCTACGAATTTCGAATGCTCCCTTTCGGTTTGTGTTCACCCCAGCAACGTTCCAGCGAATGATGGATACTGTCCTCGCTGGATTGAAGTGGCAGACTTGCCTTGGTGTATCTTGACGACGTAGCTGTCTTTCCTGAAACACTTGAGCAACATGATCATCGCCTGCGGAATGTGTAGAAGAGCTCCGATCGGCAGATCTCACGCTTAAACCAGAGAAGTGCCACTTCGGATATGAAGTGGTCAAGTTTCTCGGACACGTCGTAAGCGCCAGAGGAGTCCCACCCGATCCCGACGAGCTTGTCACTGTTGCAGCATTTCCTCCTCCTGCCGAGATGAAGGCCGTACGGCGCTTCCTGGGCTTGTGTGCATATTATCGCCGCTTCATTGACAACTTCTGGAAGATAGCGGAACCCATGACTGGACTTACAAGGGATGACACGCCATTTCCTGGACGAATGCGCAACAGGTGGCCTTCGCTTAACTACGACGACGTACGCAGTCAGCACCCGTCCTGGCACATTTCGATGAAGAGGCTGACACCGAGGTGCCTACTGACGCCAGTAACATCGGCCTTGGCGCAGTACTCGTCCAACGTCAAAACGGCATCGAAAGAGTAGTAGCTTATGTTAGCCGCTCGCTGTCCCGTGCCGAGGCGAACTACTGTACTATTGAAAAAGAGTGTCTCGTGGTTGTCTGGGCGATCACGAAGTTTCGCCCTTATCTCTACGGCCGTCCCTTCAAAGTGGTGACAGACCACCATGCTGTATGTTGGTTGACGAACATACGCGATCCTTCAGGACGTCTGGCAGGTGGAGCTTGTGGGTGCAGGAATTTTACGTCACTATAGTTTATAAGTCTGGCCGCAAGCACGACGACGCCGACACACTGCCCCTTGCACCCAATGAATCTGTTAGTTGACAGTCAGAAGAATATGACTGCTTCTCGGGCGCCCTTACTACATCAGACTTGGTCAAATGGCAGCGTGATCGCCCTTACTACATCGGACTTGGTCAGATGGCAGCATGATGACACTGAAATTTGACCTCTCATTGATCATTTTAGAGGGCCGTTCGACAACCATACTACTCCATCTATGTCGCGTATTGACGTCCTTCTGTCTACGAGACAACGTGCTGTACAAGAAGAACGTCTGTTTGAATGAGCGAGCTGGTAGGTCCTAAAGATTTGCGGGATGATATTCTTTTCGCTTGCCATGACGAGCCCACATCTGGCTACCTCCACTCCTCACGAACGCTTGCCAGAGTGCGCGAGGTGTATTACTGGCTGGGGCTTTCGGCAAGCGTCAAACAGTATTTTAAAGGCTGCCGTGAATGTCAGCGGCGAAAGTCACCACCCATGAAGCCCGCCGTGTTATTGCAACCCATCAAACCAGTCCATAAGCCATTCGACCAAGTCGGCTTCGACATTCGTGGGCCCTTTCCTCTTTCAACCCACGGCAACAAGTGAGTTATTGTCGCCACTGACTATTTAACCCGCTATGCCGAGACAGAGGCGCTCCGACGAGCCACGGCTTCTGAGGTAGCGCACTTCATGTGTCACATTGTACTGCGTCATGGTGCCCCGTCCACTGTAATCACAGACAGAGGAACGGCGTTCACAGAACAGCTCATGGCCGAAATATTTCAACTAAGCAACACAAGGCATCAAAATACGACTGTTTACCATCCGCAGTACAACTCACTTACGGGGCGCTTAAACAAGACCATCACAGACATGATCTCTATGTACATCGACGTCCAGCACAAGACATGCGATTGTATCGTGCCTTATGTGACCTTCGCGTATAATACCGCCGTACAAGAAACAATGCCCTTCACACCATTTCGCCTCGTCTACGGCCGCAAAGTACAGACGATGTTGGACGCGATGCTTCCGTGTCACGACGCTGATCACCTAACTACTGACGACGAATAATTTGCTCAGCGCGCTGAGGAGGCTCGCCAACTCGCGGGGCTACACATCGGTGAGCAGCAAAACGCAGATGCACGGCGTTATAACGTCTGTCACAGGCAAGTGCGTTACGGTTCCGGAAACCAGGTGTGAGTGTGGACCCCTGTTCGCCGCCGTGGCCTTTGTTAAAAGTTGCTCAGCCGGTATTTTGGTCCATACAAAGTGTTGCGCCGCATTAGTTACGTGAACTACGAAGTCGTTCCGGAGAGTGCGGCACAAACACGGCGTAGACAACCACCTAGCCATGACATAGTTCAAGACGTACACATGAAGCCCTACGTTTGCGGGTTCGTGATTTTTGCACTGCTACTTGCAGCTAATGCGGTTACATCTCTGTTTCTAGAGACTATGCACGTCACGCTTCACCGCTGCTGTAGCTCTCACTGTGTTCTGTGCGCGAGCATCTGCCTTGAGCATGTTTTCTTTTTTGGTTTTTTTCTTCCTCACACCACTTCTGAGCATCGAGCCGATGCTCTATCTGAGGAAGCGGGAACATGTCACCTGTAGTAGTGGGGACAGTGCAGAAGCAAGGGCACAAGACGAAAGAAGTGTACGTGTTCACCGCGCCCGCTCGTTAGTTAGCTCTCGCCGCCGTTTTCTCCAGGAGCCAGCTGCTCTCAATAAATGTCGTCAGCCCCCTTTCAAGACACGTGCGAATATGAATGTACGACTAACGAGAAATTGTTACAATGTTAGCGAAGGTTTTGCAGAAGTTCTAATCACAAATTAGGGGTGTATTGCAGTGCGCTGGGTAATACATTGATTTTTTTCAGCTTTAGATGTATTATTATTAGGGGCAGTTTACAGAATTGTGAGATCGTTTCGCGATGGTGATGAGTTAAAGCAGTTGCTAGCTTGATAGTATCGCTTTTTTAAATTTTGATATTTTTATCTATTTTTTTAATAAAAATGAACGGCCTCAATAAAAATCTACTTGCAGCTGTCACTAGCCTCACTTTTTCAGTTAACTGAAACAAACGTCACCATCACATTCGGTGCACGGGTTGATGAGGAAAATGATTTATACGTTCCCATGTATTTAGACAGCAGACCCCGAGCTAAAGCTTCCTCTAAAATTAGACAAAAAGGGTGACTATTGGGGGCAATTTTATTATTGAGGCTCTAATCTTTGGAGAAATTGACAAAAATCGCAAATAAGATGAAAAAAAGGAGCTTCCTTGGGGCAGCTTTAACTTCACAAGAAAGCGGACAACCTGTGCAGATTTTATGATTAATCACGGAAAATGAAAAGTTTTTCCGATAGGTAGTGCATGCACAAATATAGACAAAATGAAAACAAGATAGGTTGGTGATGCGTCGAGTACAAACTTTGCATGATTTAAATTTACTGAAAGGCGTTGTAAAATCTGACAGAAATTTAACATTTTTAAGGAGACGCATGGCTAAAGTCAAGAGCCCACCGAGCGTTGTTTCCATACCCCAGGGATGTTAGGGGGCAGATAAACGGGCAATTAATGGGCTAGCTTCCATTTGGTTAGTGGCCCGAAACCAGCCGATGCAAGAAGCACCATCAATGAATGGGTGCAGAGAAGGCCTACCTGAAAAAATAAAGGTGAAAGAAAGGATGGACCGCTCACTCACGCAACTTTGGATAACAGGACAGTTTCATGACCGTGAACAGCTAAATAAATAAGGAATGAATGCACTTTTGACACATCAGCTGTTTGTTATGCATGTATGAATCCCCGACAGAGCCCTGGCGATACATGTTACGATTAGGGAGAATCGAATACCAAGCAACTTGCATATCGATGTGTGGGTGAAATTGGCACCCAGAACTGTGAGGGAGTCAGGTGGCAAACCTAGTAACTAGATTTGCCCTTAATAAGTGAAACATGCGCACATGCACACACTAACACAGACAGGAATACGGGCATCCCCCTCTCCCCTTATTTCCTGTATTCCCCTTGACATGTTCCTCGAGCTTTTGTCGTATGCTGTGTGCAATGCTAACAGATACATTTCTGCGCTATCACAAAACTCTGAAGTCGCAAATTTTAGGCAGCATGTTCCAGGCTTGCCAAGAAGCTCTGACAAACGAAGTTTTCTTAGCCTCACAGAATACAAATATTGTAAAAATGTCTTGTCGTGACTCGTGACTTCTCAGTTTAGTTAATAATTTTATTTCTTTTTCCATTTACTCTTGACAAGAGCAGAACGAGAAGAAACTTACCTATTTGCATAAGAATGGATAGTTGGGCTAGTTGGTACGGTAACATATTCTTGATATAAGACCATGTGATTGTTTTCTTTGCTACGGTTTTTGCAATCACTTATATATATATATATATATATATATATATATATATATATGTTCGTTATTTCCAATAAAGATTTAGTTGTGAGTTAGCGCTCGTCCTGTCTTCTTCCGCCACCGTCCGTGTCTTCTTGGCGCTTATATCAAGAATATCTTACCTATTTTCTCATGCAAGCATTTCTTCGAACATTCAGAATGGACCATTGATTGTTTGAGACTGTGTGAGGAGCACGATGGCATTGGCGTTGTTGGAATTGATATTGCAAAGGACGAAGGGCAGACACCTGGCTACACGGCTGTAGAGGCCCAAGTCTTCCAGGTGTGTCCCCCGAGTTTCTTTTTGTTTAATATGTGGAACTACTTAGCAATGCATAATGTTGAGTTCTTTGATTGATCAGTTTTACCTAGTGCACCTTCACATTGATGAAATCAATATATTTGGTATTGTAAAAGTAATCTAGCTTGATACTTCCTCTTAGTTTTCCTTAAAAATGTGGTGTTCTTGCTTTCTTTGATTTATCACTAACCTAAGTGAGAAAATGTATGTATCTGTTCTTCCTTTCCGGCTTGATCAGAGAGCGAAGCAGGTGGGCATACGAAGGACAGCACATGCAGGTGAAAGCGGCGCCTACTCAACCGTGCGAGATGCCATCGTCAAGCTGCACTGTGACCGTGTAGGACACGGATACCGTGTTTTCCAAGACCCGACCGGCCAGATATACCAGTTGGCTCGCAAGAAGAACATTCATTTCGAAGTGTGCCCTTACTCCAGTGTTCTTTCCGGAGGCTGCCCACTGAGCACCCAGAGCCACTCCATAGTCCGGTGAGGCTGACGGTAGCAAGTGTCAAGTATGTTAGTTACATCTTGTATTCTTGTGCATAGATGGTTAAGTACAATCGACTTCGAACACAGACGTAGAGTATCGGCGTAATGAGACGCGATATACCGGAATGATATACAGGCACCCTCCCTAGGCTAGTCAATAGCTAGTGCATACATTTCGCTGCACTTCTTTGCTGTGACAACCAATGAATCTGCGTAATTTTCAGCTCTCGAAAATGAAGAAAGACATCTGTGAAACTGACTTACAGGGAGCCATGTATCAGCATGTTTAGCTTGCTGAAAATTGTTATATGGCACAGTGTGAGTGGACGTAGGTACTCGACAACTGCTGGATCCCGTGGCTGGCCTGTATCAACAGAACAGATTTAAAGAGTCTCAACAATGTACACATTTGTGGTCACTCGTTTATTAACAGCGGGGCTGTTTTAAGCCCGCCATTAGTCCGTCCGTCGCGGACAAAAACCTCGCCGAGCGATAATTCACTGCGTTGCCTAGCTACATCGCCTAGCAACGGAGCGCCACCTCCTCGCCCCGCCGGTAAGTGGTTCTTGAGGGAAAGGGAAAGGTTGGCGCTTATCTTCTGCAGCCCTTGAGGGAGCACGGCTCAGCGCCAACGGGGAGGGGTAAGTGGGAGCGAAAGAGGGATAGAGTGGAGACGCCATGGCTGGGCGAAGCAAAACCGGCAGGCATAGGCGGCACGTATCAGGCCGAGATGGAAGGCCTTGGTGTGCTGCAGATTCTGCAGGGGTGTTGTGCCAGGCTGGTCAGGCCCGGGGTGGAGTGGGAGGCCGTGAGGCCTTCCCGCTTGTAGAAATGTCCTTAGAGGCGTGCGGAGAGCCCTGACGAGTCAAGGAACTCCACGACGCCTCGAAGTGCAGAAAGGTGGTGTCGGCCGGGGAAGAGGAGATCTTCCTCCTTGCCACAGGGGAGGCCAGGCGGCGGAACTCCTGCAGGAGTGGGCCCCGCTGCTGGAGGTACGCCGGGCAGGCCAGCAGGAGATGTTCGATCGTCTCCGGCTCCCGCAGGAGCTGCAGGCCGGGGACGTCGCTCGTCCCAGTCGGTAGCTGCGTGCTGCCGTCCAGCTGCAGCGATGCGGAGCCGGAGAAGGAGCGAGGTCTCCCTGCGAGCCAGGCCTCGCTGGGGAGTGGTCGTGGGGGGCATCCCAGTGCCACCCGTTGTCTGGGTGGTGGGTCGCCAGGTGTCGCCGCAGCTCAGTCCTGTGAAGTCGCCCTCCGTCACGGCCCGACTGAGGGGCACAGTGGTGTGGTGGGCGTCCTTCGCCAGGGTGTCGGCTGCCTCGTTGCCCGGGATCCCTACGTGGGCGGGGATCCAGTGCAGGGACACCGGGTGGCCTGCGTCCTGCAGCGCTGTCAGCCGGGTAGACAGCAGTGCGACTCCAAGGCTGGCGCTTTCTGGCCTCTGCAGGCCGAGGAGGGCTGCCCTGGAGTCGCAGAGGATGGCTGCTGGTACCCCAGGAAGCTCCTCGGAGAGTAGGTCGACGGCCAGGTGGAGGCCTGCCACCTCCGCTGCAGTCGAGCTGGCGTGTCTGGGCAGTCAACACTGCTACTCTTCTGCAGGGCTGGTGCCGTGCAGGCCGCCGTGGCAGAGCCGGTGTCCGGTACCACCGAACCGTCGACGTACACCAGGAGGTGGTCTCCGAGGGTCTCGTCCAGGAGGCAGGCGGCCGTCTGCTGCAGGGCGCAAGCGGGTGAGCGCCTCTTCGAAATCCCGGGCAGCTCCGTGGCGATGGGGACAGGAGGCCTCTGCGGTGGGGGCAGCTGTACCGCATTCGGCGGTGGGTTGCCAACCACCTCCTCGTAGAGGCGGCACAGCTGACCCATCCTTGAGGAAGGCCGGGACTGGAGGCGACGCAGCAGGCCTCTGCCATCAGGAGCATGGTGGAGGCGGTCGACGTGCCTCAGCCCCTGCTGCAGGAAGAGGAGCGACAGGGGCCATGCTCCAGCCTCCGCAAGGGTAGCGGCAATCTGGGAGCTCCGGGGAACGCCCAGGCATAGTCGGATGGCCGCCCGGTGCTGCAGCTCCAACTTTTCGAGGCGGCGTGGCTGCAGCGCCACCAGGGGAGGGCGTACCGCAGGCGTGATGTGGCCGCCGCCTCGTAGAGCCGCAGGGCCCACTTCACCGAGCAGCCCTCTCCATGGGCAAGGAGCTGCGACACGGCCTTGCGGACCCTGATGGTCTGGGTCTGCATGGCCCCGACTGCCGGGAGCCAGGTTAGCCGGTGGTCGATGCGCAGCCCAAGGTACGACACAGTCGTACTCCATGGGATGCGCACGCCTTCCAGCTGCAGCCGGGGAGCTGAGCGCCGTGCCGCTGCTCTCGGGTGGACGAGGAGGGCCACCGTCTTCCCCGTCGAAACCGAGAGTCCGATGCTTCCCAGGTAGGCGGCCGTGGTGTCCAGGCTCTCTGGAGGGCCAGGCACACGTGGCAGCTTGACTGTGGCGGTCCCCGCACCCACAGGGCGATGTCATCCGCGTAGATGGAGCACTCCACCTTGTAGTGAGGGTCGGTCGGCAGTGCAGCAGGCAACCGGGCCAGGGCGAGGTTGAAGAGAAACGGGCTCACCACTGACCCTTTGTGGTACGCCTGCTGCGACCGGACGGGAGTGCTCCTTGCATGGCCCACGCGGACCCTGAGGGTGCGGTCGTTCAGGAACGATGACAGGAACCGCCGCAGGTTGCCGCCAATGCCCAGGAGGTCCAGAGCCTGCTGGACGACCGCATGGGGAGGCCATCGAACGCCCCCTTGACATCGATGAGGAGGAGCATGGCGAGGTCTCCGCTGGCCCTGGCGTCCTCCAGGGTGGAGACGACGTCTGCGATGGAGTCCGCAGTGCACCTTCGGCGCCGGAAGCCTGTCTGCTGGTCCGCGAGGAACCCGCAGGCGCGGGCCACCCATTCGAGCCGTGCCAGAGCAATGGCCTCCATCACCTTGCAGGCAGCGGAGGTGAGAGAGACCGGTCGGTATGAGGACAGCTCGTTAGCCGGCTTATTGCTCTTCAGAATGGGGGCCACGATGGCTGTGCGCCAGGCCTCCGGCACCTGTCCTGACCACCAGATGTTGTTGTAGCAGTCGAGTAGGCGTCGTTGCTCACTGGTGGCCAGGTTGCGGAGCATCTGGAGTGTCACTCCGTCTGCTCCCGGTGCACTGCGACGCTTGCCCCTCCTCAGGGCCATCTGCAGCTCGTGGAGAGTCAGTGGGTCCTGGCAGATGGCCGCGATCTGGCTGGTCGCCCACTCCGGATGCAGCTCCAGCAGGCAGGTAGGCGGGTTGGCAGGGGGAAGTCCGACCGGCAGGATGGCCGCAGCGAGGGCAGCCGGTGGGGACCTCGCCCCGCCGCAGCTCCCGACACAGCGCCACCTCCTCGCCCCGCCGCAGCTCCCGACACAGCGCCACCTAGTCCACGCCTTGCCTAACCTCCGCAGCAGCACCGCTCGCTCTTCCGCCGTAGCTCTGCCTAGCTTCTCCCAACAGCTAGCGCGGGTGCGAAGCTAGGCAATGACGTCCACTCAAGAATATATAGCTAGAAGGTACTAGACTGGGGAGTAGGTCCAACTCAGCTCCCCGCTGAGGCTTCATATTAGAAAAGCTGGTGGCGCTACCGTCGCTTTCTCCTGATGAGCGTCCACGCGCTCCGGCCGGACGCGTGGTGCGTCGGAAACCCTACCGCAGCTGCATGAAGCTTTGACAGGCGTTTCACTCTGCTGCATCTAGTTTTGATACTGGGTGCGAAACAGTGATTTTATTCCGCACTTACCTTGGTAAATAAAATGGAGAAAGGGCGACGGCAACGATGCAACGGTGCAACAGTGACCCTACGTCGAGAAGACTGACAGCTACTCAGCCCGTGAGCTCACCTGAGCGAAATGGGTGCTGCCGAACAGCTGGAGCCAATGTTTATGGTCAGAGCTCCAGAATATGGCGACGGCAGGCGCCGCCGCAATTTCACTGTTTTTGCTTCACCCTCGGCGCTTGCCAAGGCGTCCGCTGGACCCCCCCCCCCCATTCCAGTACACTCTATATAGCTCCGCGTCGCCGACGCCTGGAGCCACACTTCGCCTGGTGCGTTTACCTGCCCAGCCGCCACCAGAGGCATCGGTTGCAGTGACGGTCACCGGGCGCGTTCGGCGCGAACGCGGGGACACTCGGTCAGCGTAGGCAGTAGCTCTACGCGTCCCACTACTTAAGAAAAGCGAAATTCTACGCTGGAATAATGCGCGGAAACGGGGCCAGTGTGCAAGAAGACGAAAACAAAGAACGCGGGAGCAATGACACGAGCGCGTTCGCGCAGTTGCGCCGAGGTACGTCAACGTGCCAGCTGTGGAAGATGACGACGGTCGAGAGAGAACCAAATTAAAGCTAATGAAAAGGCAAGTTAAATAAGGGAAGCGGGCGCCAAGTTTCGCACCACTACTGAGAAGCTGCCCTCACTTTTTACAAGAAAGACTTGCAAATCACATTACCTTTCGTACAGTAGACCTTATTCATTTCCCAGCGACATTGATAATCGTAGCCGCTGTGCTCTCCGCCGTTAGTCGCACCTGATGATGATGATATAAACTTTAATTTTCGAGACGGTGTTCCCGAGCGTTTGAGCTGGATCACTCTAGGTGGGAGGGTCCCTCATTCCAGGAATTCTCTGGCCGCGATAGCATCCCTGGCTCTGGCGACAAGACGTCGTGGTTCATCCAGGGCCGGGGTGGAGATCTTGGCCTCCCACGTCTCGGCGAGGAGGTTCACGTCTTCGGACGTTGTATGTTTGATAAACGGCGTCTTCGGGGCGCCACGGGCACTCTAGTAGCAAATGCGCCAGAGTGTCTGGCACGGCGCAGATCGGGCAGTTGTATGTGTGTAGTGTCGGGTGGATGCGATGCATAAGGATCCCATGGGTGTACGTATTGCTCTGCAGTCTTCGGAATGCGGTGCTTTCCTCTTTCGTCAGTTTTGGATGAGGTGGCGGGTACACCCTGCGCCCAATCGGTAGTGTTGGAGGATGGCGTTATACGTGGGCGGTATTGTCTCCCTTTCCGTTGCGTCCTATTTTACTTTTTTCGGGTAGTTGAACGCACCTGCTTTTAGTCGTATTTCCTAAAGGCACAGGGAGTGGTTGACCTGGAAAATAATGAAAGTATAAGGCGTTTAAGTAGAAAGGATATGGTGCATGGCCTCGTTGTGGAAAGGTAGATTTTTGTCACTTTGTCTCTGGTGGTGTTTTTGTATTACTGGTGGAACTGTCAATTTATTACCTTTTCATGCAGTTAGCCTACCCTTGCTTACTGTTACATTGGCATTACTGCTAAGGCATATGATTTCTGTCGTCCTTATGGAGTTAACTTTATGCTTGCGTTGCCTACCCAACGCAAGAACACGAGCACGTTTGCATGCATAACTTCAAAAGTTGCTGAAAAATGACGGAAACATACACATGGTGCAAAAAAGTTTTCGGCTAATACTTGACTATACAAAATACACGTGACGTGCTTTTACAAGATAGATGAGAGAAAAAGTGGAAAAAACACATTTTTTACACACACTCGCAGGTAAGCGTACTGGACGCTGATTAAACCTTGGTTAATCTGGTTAACCTCTCTGCCTTTCACCTCTTGTTTTCCTCCTGCTCCTCCTTGGTCACCACAACAGGTTGCAACGGCAGTTGTTTAGTTGTAAAATCCTTTGCAAATCCACTGATGAAGTAGTTGTGTGCATCTAGTGTTTTGTTGTGTTCATCTAGTGAAACATAACATGTTAACAACAGCAAACAGTTAATGATGTCAACGGGCTTCTTCTGATGTGCAGGTTATACCATCAATACCGGTGCAATTAGGGATTTTAAATTCGTGCCGTGCTCTGGTAGGCTCGTACGAGCTTGTCGAAGTATTTGGGGCAGAATTCCATTTGGCTTACATTAGTCGTCACAATTGCAGGTTAGAAGTTACTGTAATATAGTCGCAGTCAAATCGGGCATGCAGTGAAGCTACCTGGGAAGTGCCCAGCAATAGTGAAGCAGGAGAAAGTGCATTGGACGTCACTCCATGAGCAAACTACTTATATATGAGTTGTATGGGGAAAATTTGCATAGTGCACAAAATTGACAAACATCAGCAGAGGTGTTCAGTAGTTTTAATGAATGGGTTGACTGCCATGACAAGTTAGATTTTAGCTTGCTGGTTCCTTAAATAATAAGTTAATAGTTGGTTGGTAGGATATTCTGACACATATAAAAGGTCCATTTTGCACTGGAGGTAACGTACATTATATTAGTGTATAAATGGTGTGTGATAAGCAGTGAATGAATGTGAGACAAGCAATACGAACGTGATGTGTTAAAAACTTGTATGAATGTGTGTATAGCAGTGATGGAACAGCGGTGCCAAATTGCTTAAACAGAAGTCCTTTGTGCTATCCTGCTCATAAATGGCATTTTAATCAGAAATTGTGCTGAGCCTGTGCCAAATTAAGCCTTCAAACAAAAGCCTCGTTTCGGTTATACTGCCTTCCTAGTAAAACAGAAACCAAGCCTAATGCAGATCATTGTCATCCTGTAAGTCACCAGAATGGCCCTAGCCAGAGTTATAATTGTTGCTGTTGGTCCTTTGTTCTGTTTTCATGGTTTCGTTGCATCTCTTACCAGCAGAAGTTTATGTATTGCCACGTTGCAGTCTTGTTTATGATGCTTATGCTGAAGTTCAGTACTCTTAATTAGAGATGCAAAATTTCCGGAAATTTTGAGCAATGGAAAAAAAACCTTTTTTTCACGTTTTTTCCCCCAAACTTTGAAAAAAATGGACAAGAACAAAGTTTCTTGAGCATACGGTTTATTGCGAAATGTCAAAGCCATAACTCTGATTATGTAAATAACAGAAGTGAAGTGCTTTCTGCCTTTTCACAAACGAATGCACGGTTTAACACATCGAAGACACGCCAGAAGCATCACCGCGAACGCGTTCAGTTCTCTGTGGACGGGTGCGGCTTCTTAGAATTGCTACAGCAGTTAGAACAAAGAACACTGAAATGTCTCTTCTGTGGCTATTTCGTCGTGGCTTCGACTATGGAAGATGGATCAAGATGTCTCCCCCGACCGTGAAGTGCATCCACACGTCGGAAATTGGCCGTACCATTGCAGAATCTGCTTCCACACGGCTTCATATGCGGACTTCCGCCACAGGTTGCACAAGTTCCCGAGGGAAAGTCAAAATTCAACATAAACGGGCACCAAAACATGAGACACCGCACCCGAATGACGAAGCCACGCTGACGCTGGAGCTGACATTATGTGATATCGATGGCGAATGGTCAGCCGTCGATTTCTGTTTCGGTATCATGTGCTACGTTTCGGTATCGCGTTCTGCGTTTCCCTTTGACGTTAAAACGCTGGGTGTTGCCCAAGTTTTATTTCTGTACGTTTTTCCCCGCGGAAATTTTAAACCAATTTTTCCAACTGCGCCGAAAAAAACGGAAACAACCTGTTTTTTTTCCGGAATTTTCCCGTTTTTTTCCGCACTTCGCATCTCTACTCTTCATACCAGCAATGGCATGGAGCTAGCTCAAGGAGGTTTTTGGATGTAAAAGAATTAGATGAGGTCCGATTGCACATTGTTTAGCCTAGTTAACTATGCTAACTATGCGTATGATGTTAACTATGCGTATAAATTTACTACATTTTTGTTGAATGTTATTACAAGTCAGTCTGTGCTGCAGTGTTATCGCTCAGTGCAAGACCCGCCTTTCTGTATCTGCAGTTTCTCCAATGTTATCGCTGGTTCTATCCATTGTCTGTTGTCACCGATCATTGTGTAATTTGATTGTATTTGCGACGTGAATTGTGTAGTACTTTATAGAAAGCACGTAGGAACCAGTGATACACTGGAATCTTCCACGAGTCATGCCTATACGCTTGACGTGTAGTTTAAATTTTCGACGATCGCCGACCCTGCTTGCAGTTATTGTGCTTTTTGCTGGGCACAAATTCGCCCTTTAAAGAGTTTCGTCATTCACAATTATTGCTTCTGTGTTCTTCACCGTCACTACAACATGGCAATATCTTGTCATATACTCAACCGCTGACACGTAATTTGTCATTAATCGTAAGTTTCCTTGCAATGCTGCAGATTCAGAAGAACAGATTCCGTTGTATTACAGTTTTCACCTGTTCCGTGGCACAGATATGCAGGAGATATTGAGCACATTAAAGGGATAAAAACGTGTGGGCATCTTCACTGTAACTATGGTTATGTTGCACATATCGTAGAGTAAAGGGAACCGAGGGACCCGATTTTTAATAATCATATATAAGTAGCCAACAATGGGGACGAATTACAGCAAATGATTGAGGACCTTAAGCAAGAAAATGTAAGAGTGAGGTTGAAGATTAATGTGCCGAAGACAAACAAAATGTTCAATAGCCTGGCAAGTGAACAATAATTCAGGATCGCCAGTCAGCCTCTAGAGTCTGTAAAGGAGTACGTTTATCCAGATCAATTACTCACAGGGGATCAGTAAAACTTTCTGTTGGGCGAGTTGGTTCATACTTGCAAAGGAAATGGTTATGCGCAAACTAAGCACGGACACAGTAATAGACACGGAAGTGTCGCTAGTCCGTGTCTATTACTGTGTCCGTGTTTAGTTTGCGGATAACCATTTCCTTTGCAATCACAGGGGACCCTGATCATGAGAAAGAAATTTACAGAAGAATAAAATTGGGTTGGAGCGCATACGGCAGGCATTGCCAAATCCTGACTGGGAGCTTACCACTGTCATAGAAAAGAAAAGTGTACAATCATTGCATTACCCGCCGCGGTGGCTTAGTCAGCTAAGGCGTTGCGCTGCTGAGCACGGGATCGCGGGATCGAATCCCGGCCGCGGCGGGTGCATTTCGATGGAGGCGAAATGCAAAAACGACCGTGTGCTTGCGTTGTAGTGCACGTTAAAGAACCCCAGGTGGTCAAAATTAAACCGGAGCCCTCCACTACGGCGTGCCTCATAATCAGAACTAGTTTTGGCACGTAAAACCTCAGAAAGAAGAAGAATCATTGCATTCTACCGGTGCTAACATATTGTCACGTGCCTTGTGAGAGAACGGGCGACGCGACCTTTATTGAGGGTAGCTCGTGAAAAGCATGGCGCTGAGAGCTGGCTATCGAGCGGGCGGAGAAGCACGCGCACTTCTTTCTTCTTGTCCGTACCTGCCTCTTAGCACTGTACCCACTACTGGTGGTGGCAATATGGGGCAGAAACTAGCATATGGGACATTCTACCGGTGATAACATGAGGGGCAGGTTAACAAATAAGCTCGAGTGCAAGTTAATGACCGCACAATGGGCGATGAAACGAAAAATGTTAGACCTAACGCTAAGAGACAGGAAGAGAGCAGTGTGGATCACAGAATAAATGGCAATAGCCGATATTCTAGTTGACATTAGGCGGAAAAATGGAGCTTGGCAGGCCATGTAATGCGTAGGATGGATAACCGGTGGACCATTAGAGTTACAGAATGGATACCAAGAGAAGGGAAGCGCAGTCGAGGACGGCAGAAAACTAGGTGGGGTGATGAAGTTAGGAAATTTTCAGGCGCAAGTTGGAATCAGCTAGCGCAAGGCAGGGGTAATTGGAGATCGCAGGGTGAGGCCTTCGTCCTGCAGTGGACATAAATATAGGGTGATGATGAGGATGAAGTAGGCAACAATGACACCAAGGACAACATAGGGGAAATTGCTTGTACTTACTAATTCAATTAAAGAAATGGTAAATTAATGCAAATGAAAATGGATGAAAAAACAACTGGCCGCAGGTGCGGAACGATCCCTTGTCTTTGCATTACGCGTGCGATGCTCTTACCATTGAGCTACCGCGGCGCCGTTTTCTCATCCAATTCCTGGGATATTTGTTTTACAACTGGAACTAAACCTGGGAGTGTTAGCCAGCGCCACCCACTCACAAACCTAGGCGGTGGATGTGTGGCGCAGGCGTCACCAGTACGTAATCTTTTTAGGTGAATGCAAATGGTCAATAAACCTACGTATGCTACCTGAAGGCATCAATGTCGGATTCGAGCCCTCGTTATGTAATGAACGAAAGGGAACTAAAGAAGAAAGGGAACGGAGGGACGCAAACCACCTGCGGCCACTTGTTTTTTCGTCCATTTTCATTACCATTAATTTGTCATTTCTTTAGTTCAATTAGTAAGTACAAGTAATTTCCCCTATGCTGTCTTTGGTGTCATTCTTTGTTAGCTACATATATATGATTAATAAAAATTGGGTCCCTCGGTTCTCTTTCTTCATGTTCATACATAACGAGGGCTCGAATCCGGTAACATTGATGCGTCCAGGAGCATATGTGTGTTTATTGACCTTTGATTCACCCAAAAAGATCACGTACTCGTGACGGCTGCGGCAGAAAGGATGTTCGACATCCGCTGCCTAGGTTTGTGAGTGGTGGCGCAGGCTAATGCTCCCAGGGTTAGTTCTAGTTGTAAGACATAAATACCCCTGAAAGTGGATCGGAAAACGGCGCCGCGGTAGCTCAATGGTGAGAGCATCGCACGCGTAATGCAAAGACGTGGATTCGTTCCCCACCTGCGGCCAGTTGTTTTTTCATCCATTTTCATTTCCATTAATTTATCATTCCTTTAATTCAATTAGTAAGTACAAGTAATTTCCCCTATGTTGTCCTTGGTGCTATTGTTTGTTGGCTACTAATGACATATTCTAGAGTGTGATCTTTTTGACATGCCCTAGCTCCGCTGTATATTTTTTCTTTCTTTCTCGCTTTTCTCGCTTGAAGCACGCGAAATTTACAATGTCTGTTGCAACTTGAAGTGGTAGAAGTTGCTTTTTACCATGATATACCCACAGAGCAAGCAATTCTATTCAAAATGATGAAATTGGTATGGTAATTTTTACCCCGAATGCCTCTCATGCATTTGCATAAAGCTGGATCCACTACATTTTTACTACATCAATTAAAGTTGGCGCCATATATAGTACACAGATGTACAACGCTAAAATTTGAAACAAACTATTCCGGAAGTACTCCAATTGTTTTGTTTTTGTTTCCAGGTGCATCTGCATTTGCAACAGTGGCTTAATTCAATCTCTGAATCGCACCATTCGGACTATTTTGTGCTTTAAAACCAGTTACATTGTGATTTCATTTCACACTTTCATGTAACTAAGCGTGGAAGGCATTTGGTGTTTGCATTTCAATTTTTGAGCATTGTATGTACAAAAGTTCTTGTCACCGTGCCAAATCAGCTTTTTTGGCTGTGCCCGGACCTGTTCCAAAATGCCAAATAGCTGTTCCATCGCTGTATTAGGAAACTTCATCAGACTTGCAATGGTTGTTAAATACCTTTCATAATAGACTCATCGAAGCAATGAAAATTTGTCTGGGTATCATGAATGGAGTATATCATGAATTATGGGATGTGTTTCTGCATCTCCACTTAATGTAACAGAGTATGACTTCACTGCAACAAGAAGCACTTCATAGTTAAGTGTGAATAAAATGTTCTGGTAGTTTCTCCCAAAAGGTTCATAGCATCACTTTCGTATAGCTACGGTTATAAAACATAGTGGAATGCTATCAAACAGGAAGGCGACCAGGAAAAAACATAAGGAAGAAACAGACAAAGGAACAAGGTGCTGGACTAACAAGTGACTTTTATAGTTCAGCACCATTTCTGTTGCTTTGTCTCTTTCTTCCTCATGTTTTTTTTCGGTTACTTCCTGTTTGCTGGAATTCTACAACATTGCAGCATGTACCAACTCGCCCAATAAGCTACTCCTACGCACTCTTATAAAAGTAGAGTAAACCATAGTTGTACTTACTAACTGAATCACTTTGCTGCTTTGTTGGTGATAAGCCATAGTCTGTCCTTTGTGCAGTCACAAGGAAATACTAGGCACTCTATGTGCAGTCGATGGGTATGAATACAGAAAAAGGCCGAGCCACCTATGATTTGCTGCTGCTTAAAGATAAACGCAAAGCCAGCTAGAAAAGCCCCCCGAGACATCACGATACGAAATGGTGCTGCCCCGCGGAGGTTGAGGGGAATAAAGCTTGCTTTTTTTATTGCTTTTTGTAATCCAATATCTTTGCATGTAATTAAGAACAGACTGCTAGTGCACGAAAGCGCAACATCACAACAATATCATGCAAGTAACTGAAAGCTGCCACTGTAAGTCCTGCATCATGGTCTGTGATTAATCCTTCTCATGATCGTGGCGTCTGTCTTCCTTTGTTGTTGTGTTGGCCAAGCAGTGCCAAAAGGTAACTACAAAGCCATCGCAGTGACATTAGTAGACTCGCATGATAGACTTTATCACTGATTTCGTCCATAGACTAAGCGTCATGTTGCCTGCAGTCCAATAAGGTCCCTCAGACATCAGACATAAATGACTAGCTGCTAGCAATCATTCCATCGTGTCCGTGTCCGGAATTGACATTTCTTTCTGTTGCATATCCAACTTGCCTTTATATAGGTAATTGTTATTATATTGGAATGGCGTCTTACAGTATAAGCTTTCTGTATGGAGTGCTGTTGAAAAAATGAGTGGTTTTGTAGGCGCCTGTTTTATGATAAGAAAATTATTTAAGGTATTTAAATTTTGTGCCGCGGGGTGTTATGAACGCCGATGATTGTCGATGAAAAATTTCCATTTCGCATAGCTCTTAGCTTGTAAGTCTATTCGTTTTTGGCAGGCCGCTTTCGCTAATACTTTCACTATCATGATTGGCCAGTGCCTGTTCTTACAAACTGTGCCTGCGTGCAAACTGCTTTGTGAGTATAGTCCCAGAGCATGCGGTGATTATTTATGCGCTAGTCATTGGATCAACTGTGCAGAAAGGCAGCACAGAGAGGGGAGGATGAGCTAATACAGCCTCTGTTTCTATTGCACACTTACATTAAGACAAAACACAAAAAGAGACAGGCTCAAAACTAGTTTCTGTGCTCCCTCCTTTGTTCTTGAGTCTGGGTGTTTCTTTGTGCTGTCGGTTTCTAGCCTCAAGTCAAGAACTTGGCCAAACTTACACCTCGCTTCAGTTTCTTCTATGTCTATTCTAACTGGCCGGGTAGTCTCATGCATGAGTATCTGGTGACATGCTTAATTTGTGCTCAAAGTGCTTAATTCAAATTCTTCAGAAAGTTACCATCAGATACATTTTATTAGTATTGTTGGTATTACCAGTACCTACATTTGTCTTAGGAAGTGAGATATTTTTTTGCCTGTGAGATATTTACCTTTTTGTTAAGGTTCTGGCAGGTCATATCCTCCTTGTTGGTTTTTATCGCTGACATTGCTAGGTTCCTAATCCACGGTTCTTGTTTTCAGCTTTGCCGAGGATAATGTAAACTTCTCCATCAACAAGGATGACAGCACTATCACGGGAAGTACACTGGATCTTGAGTATGCATTCCTTAAACAACTCGGCCTGACTGAAGCCCACCTTATTAGAGCGGTGAGTTCCCTGTGCCACTTTTGATAGAAATATGATCATTTTGGTGTATGTCAAGCGCCACAAATATATTCTTTTTTTCTTAATCTATTCAGAATATAAATGCTGCCCGATCGTGTTTCCTGCCGCACTTGGAAAAGGAAGATTTGCTTGAGCATCTCTTCAAGGAATACGGAATCTCATCTAAAAAAGTTGCGTAAATAAAACAGTTTTGTTCAAGTTGTTTGCTATTAATGCATATAATCACAATGTCAAGGGCTTCAAAATTATCCACAGTATAGTAGCCGTGGCTTGCAAAATTTTGGAAGTAGATTATATGATCAAAATTTCTAATAAGGTCAGCAGAAAGAACATGGCTGCACTGCTGTTCGCAATGAACTATATCACAAAGTTCAGTTTGCAAAACAACTTTCTTGCGGAGGTTTTACTGTAAAAAGGAGCATATAGCTCGCCACGCAGAAATGAAATGATGGAAGATATATGAAAGATCGAAGGAGCGCATATTGTTCCCGAACTCTTTTTTTGAGGGGATGTGTTGTGTGGGTAAAGACCTTTCGGTGTATTTATTGAAGTACCATTCATATGAAAATTGTCTGCTCTTCATTACAAAGGAGGATTACTATCCCTTGCATCTCTTTTAATGTGGCGTACACGCATGTATGCACCCACTCAAATGCTGATTTGAGACGCATTACCAAATAGCAACTGCGTCTAGTATTCCCTACATATTCACAGTGGGATTGCCTTGGGCTATACAAATCGTTGGTTGAAAGAAGCCTTAGGGGGTGCGAGCACTTCGGCCTCATTCAACTCCAGATTGCTAAGGCTGCAATTCAGTATTCGTTAACGTGATATTCAGCTTTGTTACAATTCTTCCTCTTCTTTCTGGGATTTTATAGGGGCTAAAACCAGTTCTGATATGAGGCACGCCGTAGTGGGGGGCTCCAGATGAATTTTGACCACCTGGGGTTCTTTAATGGTGCACTACAACGCAAGCACACTGGCGTTTTCGCAATTCTCCTCCATCGAAACGCGGCCGCCGCGCCGGGATTCGACCGCGCGATCTCGTGCTCACCAGCGCAACTTTGTTACAATGAGCACCATTATTTTTCTTCACCATATGACTTGCCAGGTGCAGGATTTTTAGATTTTCACATACTCATTGTTTACAATGGCCTGAGCAAGGCACTTCGAGTGTCCCCATAATGTGTTCGGAAGAACTTGAGAGGTGACAGTACACTATCCTAATCTTCACCAGCTTTTTGCTGATGTGCGGACTTGTGTTATTGGACAACAAAAACCGTGAATACAATGCCTTGCAGTAGGCAGCCTCGTGAACCTTTGAGTGGTCGTAGTTGCACCAAGTGTGTCTAAACTTGTATAGCAAGGAACTCAAAATATTAGAAGCACATATTGAAAGTGTTCTGGTTCCCCAGTCTTCATAATTGGGGTTCGTGGTATTTTGCACCCACAATTCACTCTTTAGAAGTCCATTCACTACCGATAGTCCGGAAGCAAGCTCGTCTGCGCTTTCCGTCTATGCTAGTCGTCCACTTATGATGTCTGCAAAGGTTTAACTTGTTAAATTTGCAAACCATAGCACTGCAAACATTGTTTCATATTTTGCTTTGCTACTGCTTTTGGATTAGCCAGAAAAAAGTAAATTGGCATTACTCAAGTTGTCAATCTAATATTCTAAAACTATTGTGTGGTGGGGGCCGCACATGTAAATAGCCCTATATCGGCGAACTAATGTTTCAGGCTAAACTCGGCTTGCTCAGACCGAGAGCCATTTGTGAGTGTGAGTCTAATTTGGCCACAGTGAGTCCATGTGTGTGTGTGAGCCTGACTGATCGTGGGCAGAAGCTAGACGTTTGAGTCTTGAGTGAGTTTTGTGCAGTATTGCCATTTTAGTGATTTTGTTGCTAGATTTAGCGACTTTCTTATGGGTCTAGCGTCAAAATTTTCTATTAGTGACCAACAACTTTTTAGTGACATAACTAAGGTGACCGGATTTCCCGATTTAAGCATGCACTTTTACTGTTGTAGTCATGCTCCCACGGCTTACATGTGGGACAGTGTTTTGTCCCGCTTTGGCCTTTCCGGACCTCGAGTTGTCCTGAAATGGCTGCCCTACAGTACCGAATCGGCTATTCGCTTTCTCGGTTGTGGCGGCGCTACTTTCAAAAATACATGAGGGTCAGGTGGCAAGTCAAAACACTGATGATAATGATGACTATTTATTGCCATCCCCTTCAACATGGGGACAATAACATGGTCACCTAGCCTGCTTTAGCTAATCACGTAATCTATAGATATTTATCAGTCTAGTATTTTTTCTGTCTCCTTAATCTCTTATCTCTTCCTTGAAACCTCTATATCTAGCACCTTGTATCCAATATATATGTGTGTAAGAGATGCAGTCCTATCAATTGGTCTAAACATCTCTTGATTATCTCGACTGATGACCGGTTAATGCTTCCACCCGCTTTAAGTTTCGGCACTTTTGGAAGGTGGACGTTTCCTACGGGTGTTGCTGGGTGAATTCCTTCGCATTACGTTAGGATGTGCCAAGTTGTCTCCGGATTTTTGCTGCAGCTCACAAATTGCTTATCCTATAGCGAATATTGCTCCGGTAAGTTCTTGTCGTTTGGCAACCAGCTCAAGCTTCAAATAGTAAGGCACTGCCGTTTGTGTTATCGCGCAGATTTTCTTTTAATTTCTTTCTTGCCACTCTTGTAAATCTCCATGGTCCATTTTGTTCCCGTCCTTTGCATTGAATTTACTCTCACTGTTTCTCTCACTAGATTTTTGATGACTGCTGGTTGTCGAATTACCCTGTACCTGTACCTAGTTGCCAACTTTCTTGACCTCTTCCTCCATTCTTTATCTACTCTTTTGAGTTACAAATATTTGTGCGCTTTAGCCACCCATTTACTTTCATCCAAGTTCATAAGTCTTTCTTAAAAACTAATTTTGCTTTGCGCTTCTCTGACAACAAAAGAGACCCAATCTATGTCTCCCTTCGCTGCCTCATTTGGGGTTTGATCATGGGCCACCAAGGCCAATCGGCCTACCGGTCTTTGGTTAACTTCAAACCCCGACACTATGCCTGATGTTAGTCACAGAATGTGATTTGTGAACGTTAGCAACGTTAGCACTGGCACCATTACTCGTTTCTAGATTCCTGGCACTCCCTCATATTTTTATTATAGCCCAAAAGTGCTCTATGTTTCATTATAGCTGGATTCGGCTTCCCCTTTGTTAGATAGTATATTGGTGGATGCCAAAAGTGATGCAGCACCACCTGTGGTGTGATCTTACAAAGGTGCATGAAGTGAGTCCTTTGTGTGATTGTTTATAACTTAGGAGCCCCAAACGGTCGTGCATTTGAGGGTACATTGTGATCTTATAACGGTTAGAAAATCAAACCGCTTGCTTGTGCTCGCATGATTGATCAAAATCGCGTTTCGTCAGCAAATCACCATTCTGCAAATGTTCTCAATCCAGCGATAATAAACTTCTCAATGACTTCGTTATCATAACGCAGCCAAGCTAAAATGCATTGAACACGGTGTCTTCATGTCGTTTTGCGTGTCTTGCATCTATGTAGTGCTGGAGGCACGTGTAATAATACCTACCTTTTCTTCCGCATATAGCTGTACAGCTGTTTCTGTGGCATAGTTCAGATTGCGACTTTGTTATAACAACCTCATAAAAGTTTCTGTCGAGCAAGTCTGTGTGTGCATGTCTTGAAAAGTACAGGCTTAGTTAAGTCGGAGCAATTGATGAAGCTATGATTCCATGAGTTTATGCAGTTGCATTCAGTTGCATTGAGTCGGAGCACATGATTTGATTAGTTTGAGTGATGAGTATTATCCCATGAGCCAGCGACTGAGTGAGCCTGCCTGAGCCTCATTTTGGTTGATATGAATTGCAATGACTTTTGCGGGACCCGTTGACAAGTATGAGTGGCCTAGCAGGGTCAAACTTCTTGTAGTCTGAGTGTAAGAGCGCCGGCTGATCCTGATTTTGGTGAGTTGATTCTGATTCATTCATAGGCCAAGAGCATATTTTTATAGTGTGTGAGATCTGTTCACTTCACTAACCTTGGTAAGTAAATAAATATGCTCTTTCTAAAAATATATTTTGGCTCTTGTGCTCCTTACATTAATACAATTCATGTCTCACGAAACGTTGTGGAAAGAAGTAATATTTTTCTCCCTTGAGGAAAGTTCAGATTTAAGTGCGATATTGCATTGAATGCTAAGGAGGCTAAAAAATTATGAATGCTCATAAAAGATGGGAAGGCTACGCATTATTGGATTACTGTCATCATTTTAGGGACTGACATCATTTTAGGGACAATGGATGTAGGGTAAATATCAAAACATATTCTGTAAATGAATGATTGTAACTTGAAAGAGCGTAAGTTTGGGCATGTTGGTATTCCATGACTTTTACTTTTTAGCGCACGAAAAGGGACGAGACACAAAGGTACGACGCGGACATAGCGCTGTGTCCGCGTCTTACCTCTGTGTATCGTCCCTTTTCGTGCGCTAAAAAGTAAAAGTAATGATTGTAAGTAGAGAGTTGGCTAATGGTACTTCTGTTAAAGCGTAATCCACCATTCCGTATGCATAGCAGCATCCATGCTCACTTCTAGGTATGGGCGTCTGCAGCTAAGAGCTCAAGCGCGCAGCCGCATTCTTATGCGCTGCTTGCAAGACCTTTCACTGTTGAATTCTCTCTAATCTGCCTGTACCTTAGACAGTTGTTTCCTCCTTTAGTGCGAAAACAGGTGACGATGCATCCCGCGAGAAGTACGTAATACGTCGTACTACATGCGCATAAGTATGCTACTTATGTATAGCCTCCCGAATTTTTAGCTATAACGCGCGAGAGCACTATAATATGGTCGTACGTCGTCCTGAAGGGAACATCGCCTTAGACGACTCTTGCACAAGAGAGTGCTTAGTACACTTCAGAGTACTTCTGCCGATGTCGCTGATTATCGCCGCGTAAAGGCGCTAAAATGACGCGTGATGGACGCTCGCGTGATTTAGCTAAAAATGCGGGAGGCTGTACTTACGTGGCCTGACACATACTGTTAAACCTGTCATACGAAGATATGTTAAATCAGTCATAGACTTCTGACCTATATGATGACATCTATGACTGCAATTACTGCCATCCACATCATCAGCTACTCCATACGTTGCGATTACTTTCGCTCTCGAACCTTGTTGTGTCAGATGACCATGCGCTCCCTGCAGTACCGGCTGATGTGCCTCGTCTTGCTCCTCTTGTCCGACGACGTTGCACAGCTGCTTCGCCCGCTTCCGGCAGTTGGCAGTACTATAGTGTACTAGAATAGGGGAGTGGGTCCACCGGACGCCTTAAAATTGTGGCGGCGCTGCCGTCGCCTTATTCTGAATCTCTGGCCAATAAACGTTGGCTCCGGCTAGCTGTTTCGACAGCGCTCATTGGCTGAGGCGAGCTCATGGGCTGAGTAGCTGTCGTCTGCTCGACGCACCGTCGTTGTTGCGTCGTTTGCATTCTTTCCGTCGCTCTTTTTTCATTATATTTACAATAACTCGGTGTGGAATAATATCAGTGTGTCCGCCACCGAGTATCCGCCTGTCAAAGCTCCATGCAGCTGCGGTAGGGTCTCCGACGCGACAAGTGTCCAGCTGGCGCGCGGTGCCGCTCATTCGGGAGAAAGCCCCACGGGGGAGCCTGCGTTGGACCCACTCGCCCAATCTAGTACACTCTAGCAATACGGTGACGATGTGATGACCCGGTCCTCCGGCCGTGCTCCGATCAGTGCGGATGTGCTCCGGGGGCATCCTGTTCATCGGTTAAGAAACAGTGGGGTCAGTTGGTAGTAAACCGCACCCTCAGCAGTGTTCACAAAGTCTAGCGTGTCTCATAATCTCGTCTTATTGGCGGAATGAGCTGTTGGAAGGACAAGACGCCATTGCCGGCCAGAATCTGCGCCTAAACTGATAAAACGTAAGTTATTTGTCATGCTTGTGGTGCATTGTGGCTGTTCATAATGTCTGGTATAACAGTTGCACATAAACAGAAATTGAGGCGAGCAAGTGGGACAGATGCTCGCTTGATATTTAACAGGCCTGTAATACATGGCGCCATAGCCAGTGAAGTTCATGTTTATGTGTCACTTTCCGCTGCCAGCTTCTTAGCCAAACCTTGTTACAACAAAACGAATTACAACACACTAGTGGTTGAAGTAAAGTAATTGTAATTATCCTTGACATTCCCATTGAAACTCATGCATTAAAACTCTCGTTTCAACAAAAAGAGAGAGAGAGAGAGAAACGTTTATTCGTGTCCCGAGCGAGGCCCGGTATCACCCTGAGGTGGGAAGGTTCCTTAGTACAGGAACCCTCTGGCTTCGGCTGCCCTCTTGGCCCTGGCGACGAGTTGTCGTTGGTCTTCCAGGTCCCCGAGGGCGAGCATGGCCTCCCACGTTTCGAATAGGTGGTCTGCGTTTGCTTGTGGTGCTCGGTTAGCGTCCATTTCCGCTGCATTTCGCAATCTTCATGCCACGGGCATTCCAAGAGCAAGTGTGCCAGGGTGTCGGGAACGTTGCAGAGTGGGCAGAGGTAGCTGTGGAGCGTCGGGTAGAGGCGGTGCATTATAGTTCCGTGAGTGTAAGTATTACTTTGTAGGCGTCTGAGGACCACGCTTTCTTCTTTGCCGAGGTTTGGGTGCGGTGGAGGGTACACGCGGCGCTCGAGCCTGTAGTGTTGCAATATCGCCGAATAGTTGTTGGGTACGGCTTCCACCTCTTCTCGGGTCGGAGGACGTGTAGGGCGAGGGGAGCCCGGCTGACGTGCTCGCGGGCAGCGGCGTGGGCCGCTTCGTTCCCCTTTAGTCCCTCGTGTCCGGGTACCCACGTTACGCAGGTGTGCGGGAGCGGAGTGCCAAGTCGTTGTAGTACCTTGAGTGCATTAGCCGAGATGCGGCCCCTCGAGAAATTTCTACAGGCGGCCTGAGAGTCGGTGAAAATGACTGCTGCGTCTGTGCATGTGGTGGTGGCGAGAGCGATTGCCGCTTCTTCCGCCGTTTCCGGGTTGCGTGCCTTGACGGTTGTCGATGCTAACTCGCAGCCTCGGGAGTCTACGACGCTGAGGGCGTACGCGTTTCGATGCGGATACTTGGCCGCGTCGGTGTAGCGGGCGTCTGGGTCTTGCTTGAATCTTCGTTTGATGGCGTTGGCTCTAGCTTGCCTTCTACTCTTGTGGTATATGGGATGCATGTTGCGCGGGATGGGTGCAATGCAGAGGGACTCTCGAACATCCGATGGGATTCGTTCCTTCTTGTCCGTGTCGGCGACGTACGTCTCACTGTAGTTCAGGTGTCGGAGCACTAATCTCCCGGTGGGTGTAAGCTTGAGTCGTTCCAGTTGGCTGTTCTTGTGCGAGCTCTTGCCACGTCTTGCGGACGCCCATCTTAAGGAGACGTGTAGTAGAAGCCATGGGGGGCGACTTTGTCCCAGGGCGACTTTGATTGCCTTCCTTATCATGATGTTGATCTTTTCGATCTCTGCGTTCTTTAAAGCCAAGTACGGCATGCCGTATGTGATGCGGCTGGTGAGCAGTGCTCACCAGTATCATGTATTCTTCTGAGCGTGTCTTGCTCCTTGAGGCCGCTTCTTTGGCTTGAGATACTGTTGACGAGGTGTGTGAGTTGCGAAAGGGTGCGTTGTAGTCTTGGTAGGCTGGCCGCTCCGGATCCGTACTTGAGAATAAGGAGTCCCAGTATTCGTAGCGTATCGACTTTCGGGATTAGGCGTCCCATTGAGGGTGACGCAGGGGTCGGGCTCTTCGTAGCTGGGTGGCCTGCCTCTCGTTCTTGCTTTCAGTACGAGATGCTCAGATTTCTCGGGGGCGCAGTGGAGGCCACAGTTTTGGAGATAGCTTTCGATGGTGTTTACAGCTTCTTGTAGGTCGCTTCTTGCCTTCCAGTGTTCTCAGCTCTGGTCCAGAGCGTGATGTCATCAGCGTACATCGCGTGATGCAGATATGGTATGGTCTCGAGGAGTTTGGGTAACTTGATCATAGCGACGTTGAAGAGTAGCGGTGAGATGACCGATCCTTGCGGGGTGCCTCTGTTTGGAAGTTGGAAGCTTTCGCTGCAGATGTTACAGATCCTGACGGTTGCCGTGCGGTCTGTCAGAAAGTTTCTGACGTACGCGTAGGTCCTAGTGCCGCAGCCGGTGCTTTCGAGGTTGTTGAGGATCGCGTCGTGACTGACGTTATCAAAGGCTCCCTTGACGTCTACTGCCAGTATGCAGTACTTGCTTCGATTGTTAAGGTGATCCAGGAGGCCTTCTTTCAGTTGTAAGAGTACGTCCTGCTTTGAAAGATGCTGCCTGAAGCCGAACATGGTGTCCGGTAGGTGGCTGTTATCTTCGAGGTACTGGGTAATGTGGTCGTGCACCATATGTTCGAAAAGCTTTCCCACGCACGAGGTGAGGGAGATCGGGCGTAGGTTCTCCAAGCTGAGATGTTTGTTGGGCTTGGGTATCATAGTGATCTCCGAGTGCTTCCATACAGCAGGCAGTTCTCCTTTCTCCCAGCACTCGTTGTAGTACCGGAGGAGCGCAGCAGTGGCCTGCTGCGGTAGGTTGCGTCGATAGTCGTTGGCAATCCGGTCTTTGCCGGGGCTGGTATTTCTAGTCAGCTTGGATAGTGCTACGTAGAGTTCGGCCTGTGTGAAGGGCCGGTGGAGTTCTGGATTCGGTTTTCCAGCGTTTACTTTGCTGCTAGTTGACGCGCGAGAAGGTGCATCTCCGCAGAGCTTCTTTTGTATTTCTCGGAGGAGATGTTCTTCTGATCCGTCGTGGTTGTGGATAAGTCTGTGGAGAGGTTGCTTCTGTTCCGCTTTGGTAGGTTCCGTGGCTAGGACTGCGCGTAGGAGGTGCCATGTCCTTTTGGTGCTCAGAGTCCCTTGTAGCTTGTCACAGAAAGCATGCCAGTTCTGCCTGGCGAGTTGGTCTGCACATTCTTGAGCCTGCTTGGTAAGGAGAGCGACGCGTGTCTTTAGCTTTCTGTTGAGCCTTTGTCGCTTCAATCTCTTAAGGAGGGCACATCTAGCTTCCCAGAGGTGGAGAAGATGCGCGTCGACCGCGGGCGTATCGGCATCAAGTTGTATGACCTTGGTGTGGCGTTGTCCTATATCTAGGACATTTTTGAGCCACTCGTCAATGTCGGTTATAGTTGCTCCGGAATCTTGGTTGTCCCTAAAGGATTTCCATTCAGTTATTCGTGCAATTCCGGTCTTGGTCTGTCTACGGGTGTGTGCTACATCTAATTGGAGGATATGGTGATCGCTCCCTAGGGTTTCCGGAAGTCGACTCCACTCTGCCCAGAGGACGTCCGCCGTAAAAGTAAGATCGGGGTTTGTGTCCCTGGAGACGCTGTTTCCGATTCTCGTGGTCTGGAGAGGATCATTCCAGAGGGTGTCTGTGTTGTTGGGCGGCATCGTGCACTCTAGCACCCTTCCTCGTGGTGGTATGATAGCCCCATGCCGTGTGCGAGGCGTTGAAGTCCCCGACTATTACGACTTGGTGGCCATTCGTGGACTTCTTGATTTTTCGTACAAAATGATCGAAGTCCGGTAACTGGTCCCGAGGGGGGCTGTACACGCTGGCCACGAATAGGCTTTTCTGCGTCTTTCGTTCGGGTAAAACCTCGATTAGGGTGTGTTCTGTCTGGGTGTTCTCTATGTCGTGTTCTTGCGCCGTGAGAGTTTTCTTGACCAGTATGGCAGTGCGTTGGGTGTGCGCATAAGTGGTGTATCCTTGCAGTCGGACATTCTGCGTGTTGGTTTCCTGTAGTGCTATAACGTCGGGTTGATTCAGCTTGATGAATTCTTTCAGGCTTCCGTGTCGAGGGCGGTACGATCGACAGTTCAATTGCCATATGCGTATAGTTGAATGCTGGTTCTTCGCCTTGTGGTTAGTGGTCGCCATCGTCGATGGATTCGAATTAGCGTCGGCGATCGCGAGTGGGTGAGATGGAGCGAGAGTCGCTGTGGCTGTTCGCACCCGCTTTCTTCCGAGTCGTGTGGCGCGAATTGTCGAGCTGTGCATTGGTGACGTAGTTTTTCTTTACATGCGCGATAAAATTGTTTAGCTGTGGCGCGATCCCATCGATCTTGGTGTTTAGCGTGGCAATCTTGTTTTCGAAGGTTGCGGCTGTTTTTTCGACTGCTGACAAAGCAAAAGCTTTTAATTGATATAACGAACCTTTATTTCGGAATGTAAATTTACTGCTAATTTTGCGCTGATTAGGCCGACATTTTCTGGCGCGCCACGCTGCTTGTAACTCATCTGAATCAGCAACTCCTGCGATCTGCAGAAGCGCTCTGCCTACGTGGGCGGTTCCCACTCTCGCTCTTGTACACGAGGGGCCGGCATTTCGTAGCGATGCCTTTTCGATGCTATTCCGATGCTAATGCCCTTTCCCGCTTTTCGCGCTTGTTCAGTAGTCAGAGCGATCGTCCGCTCCCGTTATCAACGGGATCAGCCGACCGTGAGCGGTGGACGATAAGGCTAGTATAGAATAAAGCATAACGCATCGCTACAAAATAGCGGCCTTGGGGTGCTATGCAGGGCCGGCATTTTGTATCGATGCCTTTCCGATGCTAATGCCTTTTGGCGCTTGGTCAGTGGTCAGAGCGACGGTCCGCTCACGTAATCAAAGGGATCAGCCAGCCGGGAGCGGTGTATGATAAGACTAGCATACAATAAAGCATAACGCATCGCTGCAAAATACCGGCCCAGGATGCGCCGAGTTTGGCGAAACTCGGGATCTTCACGAGCTCTGGTGACGCCCCATGATGAAAGAACTAATGGTAACAAGACAAAGTTTGTCCGTCGGCACACCTCCAGTTTCATTGGTTTATCTGGATTCACTCTGAGTGGCTATCATCCCTTCGGCGCTGACATTTGGGCGGTCGACAAACTTGTGCTCACGTGACCATACGGTCGGTGCATGGTCGGACCTTCTTTGACTTGTTCGTCGTTCCACCTAGTGCATTACAGGCACAAGCAATTTATAAATGCATTCAGTACAATAATGTTAGTCACATTAAAGTTGGTTATAAGCATTTTAAAGTTTACAAGATGTACAGGGTCGACCACATCTATGGTGAACACCTCATTAGTATTTAAGACATCATAGAAGCTGATGTTCAGTAAATAATTCGAAAAATCATTATTCTGTATATCGACACCATGATTACACATCGTATAACGAACATTTCACTGGTGAAGTAGAATAAACGCTGTAGTTTTACCGGCTGGAATACTAATGAGGTGTTCACCTTAGATGTGGTCGACCCTGTACAGTGAACTTGTGTTAGACTAATTCGTAGTTTAATACGTTTCGCGTTATACTACGAGGGGACGCTCGCCCTCTTTTTTTCCCCCTCTGGATTAGATTGGCGCGGCTCGCTACGTGCTTGCGCTAGCATTTCTGAGCACAGATTCGTGTGCGCTTCGTTTTCGTACTGGGCTTTTAACAGATCACTCGTTGCTCCTTCCACCGCCTCCTATATTTTTCCAATGCCAGTGCAATCGCCCGCTCCGCAATGGGAGCCGCTGGTCCGCCTTAGTTCAGTGAGTTGCCGCATCGAAACGCTACCCAGAGGTAACGACTAGGGTGCCTCGATGCCCAGCGCCGCCGTTCAGGGTGGAGACAACCCCGCTGGCGCCGCCATATTGAATCACACGAGCTCAGACTCAGCTACGCTTGCGTTCATAAATAGTGTTACTCGCGGCGCACTTCCAAGTGCTTATTGCCTTGATGAGGATTTTTTTATCGGTATCGCATCTGCACATCTTTATAACCAATAGCCGTTAACTCGTCGAAGGTCCAAGACGTAAATGCATGGCGCCGGGAACATGCCCCAAGTTGCCTAATTCAATCACATTTAATATGCCGTGTGTATGTTTGAAATACGCACTATTTTTTGCGCTTCGATGCTTGGTATATAAGGTTTGCGACCCCCTGTGTGTGGAAGTTTTTCTTTTTCGCTGTTGTATTTTGGTTTACACGTCACGCCTCCTTTACCGTAGCCAGCCACTCGCGCACGGCGGTTAGTTTCCCTTGCGTTGAGCGTGCTCTTCGCGTTCGTTGCAATTATTTGACGATATCTACGCGCAATTTTGCTTTTTTTGCCCACAAAACTGTGTGCTGACAGGATTAAGCTGGTGTAAAAATAACTGTGATGTAAAAATAAGGTTTAGTTAGTGCTGTAGAGAAAAATGTAACGTAACTTGTCTGTGTCAATCTTGCGTAGTACACACAACAAACCAAACGATGCACAAAATACATTTACTTATAATGTATAGTACAGTCAATCATGAAAGAGATATGTACATGAAAAATTATATGTACTGTGTGGCGCCTGAAGGTTATGTTGAAAGACGAGATAAAAAAATTCGCAAGGTAGGCTCGACACACACAATTCGGGATAGGGAGAGTTTTTTTTTTATTTATTCATTACATGGGGGGATTTCAAGTGAGTACATCAACCTTATTACACACAATATAAATCGAAAACAAGAATACAAACAAGAAAACGCAACCGCGGGTAATATTAATCAAGATATACAGCCAGAATACATCAGCTACCATCGAATACGTCGCATCAGCCAAACACATCGATGGCGAGTACAGAACATTTTATAAATAACCATTAGAACAGAGATAACTACATTGAAAAAATAAACAACACTACATAAATATCGCCTACAAAAACCGTAAATGAAACTAAGACAGTCAAATACAGATTATCAATGTTTTTCACTTCGAAAATATAGTCCATGATGATATAGGGCTGTTGACTTTAACAGACGTCGCCCATCCTGTCGATTTCCCTCGTACTGGTCCTCTTCAAAGTGTTTCTAAGTACAAGTAAAACAACAAAAGTGATTATTGATATGAAAAGTTGCCTTGTAAATACAGAGAACCCATTACAGTGCTTAAAAATAAATTTTCGCAGAAGTAATGCTGCATTACGTCGCTTCACACGTTTCGAAGAAATGCACAGGCTACAACAGACACCATGCCAGAAAGCGCCGAAACATTTTGGTCCCATGATGCCCCTTAACTCTACTACACCTGGGCATACCGTGCACAGGCATTTAAAGACCGTCACAGTACCCACTACGATCGGGAATGAGCACGAATGACCATCGGCTTACGAGCACCACGCTACAAATATATTCGTCTAAAAAATCAGCATATAACGTAACAACCTGAGATCCGCAAGATATCTGCTGAGAATACAGAGAAAATCACAATGCTTCGCTTGCCACGTACACAACAGCCGCTCTCCGCAGAAGAAGCACTGCGTTCTTTAGTCCCAAATAACCAGTAGCGAAAAAAGAAACTGAGGGGAAAAAAAGAAACAAGAGACACACGATGTGTGCTTCCCGTGAAAAAGTAAAATAGGTGGTTTAAATAACGATTTGTAGCTAATGTAAGGCTATTTTGCGGCGAAGCAATTTCGTCAGTCCTTAAAATAAGGGGACTACTCGCAAAGACTGCGCCGATCAAAACGACAAAAGCCTATGCGACGCGCGCTCGCAAACCATAGGCTACTCAGACAGCATCGGTGCAGTGCTTAGTTCGTGAGCGAACGTTGGTGCGTGAGCGAGGATCAGACAATATTTTCTTATTTAAATGAAAAACACGGTGCGAAAGTGTAAACTTTCTTGACACTTACCTCGCAAATGTAGGAGATATCCGTTGCCTTCCAGTGATACCGCTTTACTTGGGCTTCCCATCTCTTCCTTCGCTCTGGGTCCCGGGGGAAGCGTAAACAACGAAGCCCTTTACGCGTCGATCCGGTGCACTTGGGAACACAACAGCCCGTCATGTCGACTCGATGCACTTGACAAGCTTCTCATTCATGCGGTTGAACACTGTCCAGCGAGTAGAAGCGTCAGCGAAGCATCCGCGCGCACTGTGTCTCGAACTAAGCACCGGCACCAAGCACTCGCAACCGCTCGCTTTGATTCAAGATGGCGTCGCAGCGAGAAAGCGGCGTCGCGGGGGCGGTCAAAGGATGGCACCACCCTGAACGGCGGCGCTGGCATCGAGGCACGCTAGGTACGACGCTTGCGTCACGCGTGCGTATGAGCCACTGAGCGTGAGCCGCTGACGTTTCGGAGGAGATGCGGTAGACGCTTCACGCGTCTGTCACGATTACTTCCTCCGACTTTCGTCGTGAGGCGCCACCCAGAGGGTACTCTCCCCCACGACCGTAAAGCTGGCGCGAACGCTGGCGTCTGTCCACGTTCATATATCCGCGTTCTAACCATTGATCGCATGATATCCACTCAAGCCCGACAAAGCCTAGCAGAAGCTCTATTCACAAGCTGAATGGCCTGTTTAACTAACTGTGAAAAGAGCTGTACTCAACACTAGCCTGCCGACATGGTGTCGTTTCTTGCGTACGAGATGACTTGGTAGGGGCCCCAACCTCAACCTCGACGCCATAGCCACTTTTTCTCCTGGCGGAGATCCGTGTCACCATGTATCAGGTCGCCGGCACCGTGAGGCGCTCAAGACGCCCGCGATATTTGGAAAATTTCTCCTCGCTTCTCGCGTTGCCGTTGTTTCGCGATGGTACGGTGGTCGGGTATTCAAGGAGCTAGGTATTGTTGCGCGGAAAACTGCCACAAGAGGGACAAAAACAACCGCGGCGCCTGCAGCCGCCTGTCAAGTTCTACAGTTTCCCGGGTAATTGGTATAAAAATGAATACAGGCAGGCATAGACGACCGCCGTCCGCAGAACCAAGTAAGTAGGAATACGAAAGTCAGCCGTTGTACTTAAAGGCCAACTGCAACGAAATTCTGGACCGCGCAAAAAGCCCGTTTCAGATAGTTTAGACGTACAGTAGCCTCCATGGAAAATATTACGCTTGAAATGCGATTGGGCGCTTCACAGAACGCTCGCAAAAATTGATGCTGTCCATACCGCAACTAAAAAAACAACATCGCCATTACCACTCGCCGGAAGTGACGTACTTTGGAGACTAGAGAACCAGTGCCCGGGTCGTCTGGTTCCCTTTCTCGTATACCATTCCTATGAATAAGCGCACATGTCCTGCACGTCTGCTAGATCCAGAGTTAGTATACTTAGCTAGCTGCTTCGTGCGCTGTACCAACGACGTTGCGCGCCCACGACAGACAGACAGGCAATGAACTTCTATTGAGGTCCTGAGGGACTAGCCGGCGGAGACCCGTTGGGGCCCCCGGCTCGCCGCTGGCTGCTCCCATGTCGGAATCGGGAGGCCAAGCCTCTCCGCTCTTTTATGGTCCCTCTGGACGGCTGTGGACTGGAGCTTGAGTTCCGTACTAGAGATGGCCTCGTCCCAGCCCTGTTCGCTGGTGAGTGACGTATCCCGTAATGCAGGACACTGTCAGAGCATGTGAGCTAGAGTGCCAAACTCCTCCCCACAATTCGGGCACTGTGGGTCAATTTCTGTGTTAATCCGGCTTAGGAAACCTCGCGAAGGATATGAACTCGTCTGAAGCACCCTAAGCGTGATCGATTGATATCTACGTAGATATGGGTGTGGAGGCGGGAAGCGCCTGCGTTCCTCTTTATAGTGGGAGACGATCTCATGGAAGGTTAATAAAGGGTCGCTGTGGCGGAGTTCCTCCGGATCCAATGAAGCCCCACCGCCGTGCACGCCCGTGATGTTTTTTTTTAATTGTACCTCTAGCACGGCCGTGGGCTTGGTGCTAAATGAGCGTAAACTCACGACCAGACAGGCCAGGCTCCGACCGTGATAAAGTTTCGCCCATTTCGCTCTGGCGGCATCGCATACTTGCATGACTTGTTGACGCAGCTACACCATGCCGCCCTCGTCGCGTTCTCCTTCGTGACAAATGCAGCATATGCGGTTCCTTCTGACAGCGTTTCTGGTGCTGCGTCTGATGTAGAGACGCAGGAAATGTCTCAAAGATGATGCTCTTCCGGAAATGATTGCTCGAGGATATCACCCCTGAATACAACTTACCTTTGGTTTTCGCGCGCCATCACTCGCAGATCTTGCATGGGTAAGTGACTGTGATGTTGAAATGTAGCTTGTGCAGCTTCAACTGCAGTTTACATGCTTTGTCCGCGTTGGCTGGTCCGCGTCGCACTATCTGCTGTGCTGCGGTGCACACTTGCGCTCTGAAAGCTGGGACAGCAAAGATGTGTTCGGCCTTCCTCTACTCAGCGTTGCGTACTGCACAGCCATAGCTTGTGTTCGAGTACGTGTTCGAGCACCCCATGGCCACGCAACGCGTCGCATTCTTGTAACAGCTCAAATCACGTGTGCAGCGAGAAATCATGCCCAGAGAGACTCCAATGAACTTGCGCATGTTGAGCAGCAACAAAGATCAGCAGTGGTGTACGGTTCTACTATGTTCGCCATTTCTCCATCGCTACCGCTTTGCCGCCAGGTGCATGCGTCGTCTGCATAGGCGCTATATAAAGGCTGCTAATGAGAAAATTAGACAATTACCAGGCTCGCGGCGTTGCCAAGATTGCATTGATGGCATATACTATGCATTTATAGGCAATATAGCCCCAGTGAAATTTCGTCGCAGTTGGCCTTTAATGCTTGCTATTATAGCTTTGTTGCTTCTCCTTGTAGCTCATTCATGACAGCTTGTTCGTGACGATGAAATTATCGCTGCAGCTCTAATTCGAGGTAGTTTGAGTGACGCATTGAGCGTCGGCTGATTTGCGCGTGCGATGCACAATGGGCTTTCTCCTGTTTGTTTAACAGTGCGCGGTTGATCGGTAACACTTCTGTACTAGCAAGTTGCAAGCAGTTGAGTGCTTAGCACAGGCGTATGATTAGGTAGCTCATTTCAAAAAAGAATGTGGACCATACCGTGTGTGATCTTGACTGCGCGAGTTGTGTTGCGAGGCGAGGGCAGAGGTGGTTTGAATCGCTTTAGCTCTCGGCCGTTTTTTAATACCAGTGCAACACGGGCACTTTCGATCACGATCAAAGCCGATATGGATCAAAATTTTTGGTCGCGATCAACAATAGTAGCTGTTGCACGGTCCAACAATTCAGATCATATTGGTTGAGCTCTCTCAGCATCTCGGGTAACCTGTATGCCGACAGAGCAGCTCGAGAATTTGCACATAACCGAGCACTCATCACGCCGACTGCAGATGACCCTGACCCAGTTGACCCCGACTATTCAGCAATCCTGAACTACCACAGAGGGAGTCGCTTGCGATATCCCCCACCCCATCGAATACTAAAGACGGAGGATGCCGCTGCCTGGCGTAGGCTCCAGACAGGCACTTACACGAACCTACACATATTACATCGCATGCACCCCACAGCCTACACGGACGAATGCCCGTGGTGTGGGGCCTCACCAACGCTATACCACATTACGTGGGAGTGCACGCTACACAACATAGAACACCATGACACGAACACCACGAGGGAGCAATGGGAGGCACTGCTGTCCAGCTCGTCCCTCGACGACCAGCTCAAGCTGATCCAGAGAGCAGAGAAGATGGCAAGAGCCAGCGGAGCCCTGGACTAGGGGCCCCGACCATTAGCGATTCCCCATTGCGGCAAGACAAAACTATCTTTGGATTAAAGTTTATCTATCTATCTATCAGCATCTCGGTACAGACGATGATTTACATTATATAGTGGGACTGTACAAGTATATACCAATGGTTCGGTCACACCATCTGCCACAATAGCTGCATTTGTTATCCCGCATCTTCGCATTACCCGGTGATTTCAATTGAACGACGAATAGACCTGCAGAATAGGATGCAGAACTGGTAGCAAGGCGAGAGGCTGGCTCTTTTATCATATCGCAAACACCGCATAGATGGAAGGTCTTCTGCGATGCCAAGTCAGCGTTGCAGGTGCTAAAATGCTTTTTAAAGAAAGGAACATGTTACCTGCTCGTGCCGGAAATCGCCGAAATTCATCACAGTGCCAAGCGGGGTGTCCACTTGATCACTTTTCAGTGGGTCCCTGGTTATTGTGGTGTGATTGGCAATGAACTCTCACGCAGTTAGGAAAGATCAGCATTCTCTTCCTTTGATGAAGTACGGACTGTCTAGCCCCGACCTGACACCAACTCAATGATCAAGGCACTCATGCAGGACCTTACCAAGGCATACTGAGAGCCCAAGCTGACAACATCCACAGACGCCTACGTATGATCGACCCACCCAGTAAATTATTTTTGTCACAGAAGGTTACACGGGGTAAAGCGTCATTCCTACACCGGATTCGGCTGGGCGTTGCTTTCACCCGGCGCTACGCACACCTCATCGGCCAGTCGAACAGCCCTGATTGCGAACACTGCCAGCCGCCTGAAACGTTGGAACACCTAATGTGCGATTTCCCAGCATATATGCTGGAGTGAAGAACGTTGAAACATTTCCTAGCCAGCGCTGGCAGGCAACCACTGTCGGAAGACGTTATTCTCGGCCCATGGCCGGACACTGAAACTTCAATGAGGTAAACTAAAGCGTTGTTCATGGTTTTGCTGGATACAAAAGTAGACGAGCGGCTCAAGTAGGGCCACCGTCTAATGTAGATAAGCACTCACCACTTCTCTTATCATTATCATCTATCCTAGTCCATCTTCCCCTGTGCAGAATAGCAGCCTAGAACGCATTAGCCCAGGTCGCCCTCGCTGTATTTCCTATCAGTTAAATCTATATATCTATCTAGGTTCATTTCCTGCGTCCTTATTGTCCCAGGTAGCGTAGCAGTTCACGTTATCAAATTAGGCATGCATTTTTATTTTTCTGCTTAAATTTATTCTTTCTCGCTTTCTGCTTTCCGAATTGTATCTCAAAAAGGTTTCTTTCTTCTTCTAATGTGTAATGTAGTTCGTCTTTCCTGGCTGTTGGAGCTCGTTAGTTTGAATGTGTTACTATGGCCTAAAATTTTCTTTTGCGAATGTGATTGCATATAGCCACCTTGTGATGTTTTGCACCAAAAAACAGACAGCCCATCTGTGTGGACAAGAATGAAGAATCGTTTGATTTGTTTGACGACGAAAAACTCACTTAGGGGAGGGTCCCAAATTATAACAAAATTGCACTTGGACTTTCAATAGGAATTGCAAAAAACAATCAGCAGCGTAACAGGCAATTATGATGACAAATCAACACCAACAACAATATTCCAAAAACAAATTAGTTTTTGAACGTATAAATGGTATTATTGTGAACAGTCAAACACATCGCAGTAAGTCCAACTATGAATGTTGCAATTAGTAACCTGAATTCATTATGCAATTTGAAGTAAATGGCAGGGCCCGGTATGCATAGCAAGTCATCATCATTATTATTATCAGCATAGTATTTATGTCCACTGCAGGTCGAAGGCCTCTCCCCGCGATCTCCAATTACCCCTGTCTTGCGCTAGCTGATTCCAACTTGGGCCTGCAAATTTCCTAACTTTATCACCCCACCTAGTTTTCTGCCGTCCTCGATTGTGCTTCCCTTCTCTTGGTGAGGAATGAATATTCTAAAATGCATCACAACCATGTCATCAATCAGGTAATCGAGAAAACTGCGGAGTACAATAAACATCGCTATGTGGCTTTCATAGATTACGAAAAGACATTTGATTCAGTAGAGATAACAACAGTCATAAAGGCATGGCAAGTGCACCTAACTTAATTATAAGTGCGAAGTTATAAATAGACGAACAGCATGAAAAACAGCATGCAGTGCCTGAGAATACAGGGGCACAATGTGTGGTAAGCACTTCAAGTTCCTTTTTGTCCTATAGCAGCCGTTGAATCCTTCAAGGGACGTTATCGCAAAGCTAATATAACGGCTAATAATTGTGCCTGAACTATGGTTGGCAAAACCGGAAAACGTAATGCACACTACTAGAAAGGTGACACACTGAATATGGCCATAACTGACCACAATGAATATGGCCATAACAGACACGCAACCCTCGCGATGACCTTGTCGACTCCATGTTGGCATAAATAGTATTGGGACTCACCGCACCGCTGCACAATATTGTTTGTTGTCGCACGCTTAATTTGTAAGCATGCGCCTCGCTCGCTGCTCGATTTACTTGGCCATCTTTACTGACCACACTGTAGCAATGGCATAAAGCGAACGATTTTAGGTGCGGCCATCATCCTCCTTATACGGGATTGGTTGTCTTGGAACGGTGGGTTGGGGGTGGCAGGACAGCATGGGCTTTGGAATAGCGCGAAACTATGGGACAAGAAATACAACACATGTACGCAGACTAAAAACAAGTTTTATTTGAAAGAACATGCATGCTGATTGAAGATGCGCAAGTAGGTAAAGTTCAGTACAGTGCGACACGAAATAGCCAACGTGGTACTTATGTCGCCTGATGATGGCTTGATGGCACAGGGAAGGAAGTGACGGAAAAGTGGTTCTCACAGATACGTGCCATGCCAGTGGAGCTTGGTAGAGCCATCGCAAGCGCCGTGCATCTACAAGTAAAAAAACGGCGCGACGCCATTCAGGCCTCCCTCTCAGAATGGAGTCGCTTTGATCACTTTTTTTATGCAATGTCGGAGGCGGCGGCGCGGTGGGACAAACACGGTAGCCACTGCCGCAGTCGGCTCCAAGTTTTGGCCGCTAGGGCCACGCGGCTTCCTGCCTCCATCCTGGCAGCTCCCTCGGTTTAAGCTTTCTTCGCGCAAAGTAGTTGATGGTGTTTGAATGCTAGTTGCGAAGAACTATGGCACTGAAGCGCGCTGCGTGGTCACGCGCGTGCCGTGTCCTCACGTGACTAAGATACTAAAGTAGCAAATCTTGATTATTTCGTTTATGCACGCTTCTGAAGAACCCATTACTGAAGAGAATGCCTTCCTTGGTGAGTTACCGGCAATATTCAGTTTGGGGTATGTATATATATATATATAGGGTGTCCTAGCTATTACGCAGCATGATTTAAAAAAAGAGGAATGGCGTTATGCGAAGCCATCCTAGTGCGTATTGTTTCCAGTACAGTGAAGTAGCCGCCAGTAATTTTTTGGTTGCTGAGATTTAATTAAGTAAATGTAAATAATTATCTAACTCGAAAATTACTGTCCTAATTATCAAAGTGTCAATGAGAATATTGTAGAGCAACGTGAAAAACTGCCGATACAGCTTTCTGTTGCTCAATACGTGCTACATAAATGTGTTTTTCCGAGCGTGAAAGAAGCCCGCGAATACACGCAAAGTGCCTCGAGCGGCCAGTCGTGCGGCAATTCTGCGTGTATTCGCGGGCTTCTTTCACACTCGGAAAAACACATTTATGTACCACGTATGGAGCAACAGAGAAAGCTTGATCGGGAGTTTTTCACGTTGCTCTACAATATTCTCATTGACACTGTGATTATTAGGACAGTACTTCTCCAGTTAGATTTTTAATTACAATTAATTATTTAAATCTTAGTAACGAAAAAATTACTGGCGGCTACTCCACTGTACTGGAACCAAGACGCACTAGGTTGGCTTCGCGTAACACCGTTCCTCTTTTTTTTAAATCGTCCTGCGTGATAGCTGGGACACCCTGTGTATATATATATATATATATATATATATATATATATGTGTGTGTGTGTGTGTGTGTGTGTGTGTGTGTGTGTGTGTGTGTGTGTGTGAGTGTGTTTGTGTGTGTTGCTTTTGACGTCTGTCTCTAGCCTCTTTCGTACGCCAGCCGTAAAGATTGTGCACTCCGAATATAAGTGCCACAAGGACCACTGGGTATTTACTCTGGGTTTTTTACTGGGCCACGGGGTATGCCGCTTAGTTCTGATAAGTATCTGTGGTGAGGTCGGCTTTGTTATCGCTAGCGGCTGTCGGCGGGTGGATGAGGGCAATCAGTTGAGTTGACTCCGCTCTTCCCGGCGAAAGCATGTAGGGGGTTGTCTTCAGTCGCTCCAGGTGACTGTTAAGTCAGTGATTATTGAATACGGCTTACATTGAATACAGGATTATTGAAATTGCACCGGGTTTCACGGGGCAATTTTATAAAAATCCACGAAGGACCACTTAGAAATAGTGGTCGATGAACAAAATTGACAATGAATCTGCAAAATCAGCTTACGTGCACGTGCACTTTAGGAAGCGTTCTACCTCAAGAATTTTTTCAAATTGGTCCATTAATAGCCGAGATAGAAATATTTCAGTGTCGCGAACCCATGATTTTAGGAGGGGGGGTCACCACCAACATCAACACTCTCTCCACTTGCCCCCGTTTAGCCTGCTCAAGCTAAATTCCTTTCTTGCGTTCTTTCATACCGGAGCTGCAGGATCGCGTGACGCATACGCCACGGGCCACGCCTTCTTCTACAGCGAAGCTGTTTATGCGGACCATGTGCCGTCGTTGTTGTAGTTCGCTAAAGAGGGGCCACGTGACCTAGCGGGAGAGGAGAGGAAAAGAAGAGCTCAAAAGGGGAAAATAGGTAGGAGTGAGCCCTTTCTCCGTGTGAGAGTGCTGAGAGGGTACAGATGAAAAGAACAGGGAGAGGGGGTTGACGTAAGTCGCGCCGTCCAATACTCGCGTTGGGGGGCAGAGCGTGAGGCGCGCCAACCAACGGCGGTGTAAGAAAAAAGTAGGTCAATGGAGGAGTGGGGTGTGAGAGGAGTTCGCGTTAGCGTTGGTTGTAAATACGGAGCTTTGGTCAAGGACTCTTGTGTGAGAAAGTCGCAGAAAAAAAGCGTGAGGAACGCGCTAGGAACGGCGTCGCCCATGGACGCCGACGCGTCCCATCCCCCGCAACGCGCTGGGAGCACCGTCGCCCGTGGACGCTGAAGCGTTCCATCCACCGCAAGTAGCCCAATTCGGACCAGCAAAGCGGCCGCGAATGCACAGCTTCGCTGTTCGACCATGTTCACGGAGTGGAAGGGGCGGTGATTTTTTTTCCGCTGGCTTGTTTGCTGCGGGCCGCAGTTCCGATGACGGTCTGGCGCGCGACCTGTCACGTTTGTCTCGTTTCGCGCTGCGCACAATTTTGCGCGCTGTGCCCGAGAACACCTGACTAGCGGTATCAGTCAGTGCTACACGAACACTGAGGCGGATGCAAGCGGTTCACAGAGTGTGATCGCGCGCTGGAACACGGTAGAAAACATAGTTTCGTTGTCCGCGCACGCGACTGCAAGACGTGGGAACAAGCAGACGGAACGGAAAGACATCTCTCATGTTACGGCACGAAGTGAAACAAGGACGCAGACATTTATTTTGTGTGTTTTATTATATCATCATCATCAGCCTATATTCATGTCCACTGCAGGACGAAGACCGCTCCCTGCGATCTCCAATTTTCCTGTCTTGCGCCAGCGTATTCCAACTTGCGCCTGCAAATTTCCCAACTTCATCATCCCATCTGGTTTTATGCCGACCTCGACTGCGCTTCCCTTCTCTTGGTATCCATTCTGTAACCCTAATGGTCCACCGGTTATCCATCCTACGCATTACATGGCCTGCCCAGCTCTATTTTTCCGCTTAATGTCAACTAGAATATCGGCTATCCCCGGTTGTTCTCTGATACACACCGCTCTCTTCCTGTCTCTTAACGTTAGTCCTAAGACTTTTCGTTCCATCGCTCTTTGTGCGGTCCATAACTAGTTCTCGAGCTTCTTTGTTAACCTCCAAGTTTCTGCCCCATATGTTGGCACCGGTAGAATGCAATGATTGTACACTTTTCTTTTCAACGACAGTGGTAAGCTCTCAGTCAGGATTTGGTAATGCCTGCCGTATGCACTCCAACCCAATTTTATTCTTCTGTAAATTTCCACGGGCGTTTTACAGCGAAGCTGTATACCTCTACCTGCCAAGGAAATCTTGCATTCCTAGAATCGATGCCGTAGTGGCCAATTGCTTGCGCACCAACCTGCTTTTTCCCCCACTTTTGCATTGAAGTAGCCCATGACTACAGTACACTGAGTTTGCACCTTGCTCATTGCTAATTCAACATATTCATAAAACTGTTCTATTTCTTCATCATCGTGACTAGAGGTTGGGGCATAGGCTTGTACTACCTTCATTTTGTACCTCCTATTCAGCTTTATTACGACGACTGCTACCCTCTCATTAAGGCTGTAGAATTCATCAATGTTGCCCGCTATGTTATGGACTAGAAATCCTACCCCGGATTCTCTCTTATCTGGAAGACCTCTATAGCAGAGGACGTGACCGTTAGTCAGCACTGTGTAAGCCTCACCAGTTCTTAAGGCCAATAATATCCCAGGCAATGCCGGATAATTCTTCAAATAGTCCTGCTAAGCTAGCCTCACTCGAGAGGCTAGACGTGTTGAACGTTGCCAGGTTCAGTTTCCATTGGCGGCCTGTCCGGACCCAGAGATTCTTAGCACCCTCTGCCGCGTAGCAGGTCTGACCGCCACCTTGGTCAGGTGCTCCGCAGCCACTGGGGACTGAGGGCCATGGGTTAATTGTCGGAGTCATGAGTGAGGTAGTGGCCCAATACTGCACCAGGGAGGCCAATTGCTGTTCTGGTAAAGGAGTGACTTTGATGAAGCTTAGTGGGCCTTCCTAGTTTGGTTGCACCTGAACTAGTATAGCCCCACTAGCTCGATCTCGCCAATAATTTTTTTTCTTGCCGTTGTCAGGCACCACTCCATGCCTGAAAATATGGTGGGCTGGAGTAGGATTCGAACTTACGACCTTCAGATTTGAGGCCGGGTATTCTACCTCTGCTCCACGCCACCACAATCAATAATATCCCAGGCAATGTCTGATGATTCCTCAAATAGTGCTGTTAAGCTAGACTCACTCGAGAGGGTGCGCGTGTTGAACGTTGCCAGGTTTTATTATATATTATATATTTAGATATATATTATATATGTAAACTTTAATTCGTCTATTGAAGCGACAGATTACACAAATAACTGCTGTTGCCTTGAATACTCGAAGTCACCTGTCACTGTGAGCGACGTCACAGCACTGCCATGTACGTCGGCGCACTTGCGCGATAGACGTCGACTCTCCTGTGGAAGCGCGACGCCCGCGAGAATGGCAAAAGTTTGAAATTTAAGTCGTTTTTCACGGCACGCAGCGGTACAATACTTTACAGGCACGATCGTTAGCGCGCAGTGAATGCACTGCACTTGTCAGCTCGATATGACCAGACCTTGTCAGGGGCCCTATAAAGCGAAGCTTCCTTTATGCCCAGAGTGTCGGAACGAAATGTTTTTCGTTGTGATTGTAGTTTCGTTCCACTAAAAAAGTTCCGTTCGGGTTCTGCTCCGGAACGAAAAAAAATTATCCGTAACGGCTCATAACGTTGTTTTGGTTCGCATGCAAAAATTTTCGAAGCAATGTAACGATAAAAACATAAAATTTAATTTTATCAAAAAATGAATTGTCTGAGCATGCTCAGTATCTCAAGTCAAGGCAATGAGCTTGAGTCAAAGCACTGAGCATGGTTTTAGAAGCCGCACGTCATCGAGCGTACTCGCCGTACTTCGAGGCAGCTGTTGCGGGAAACGAACACAAATGAACAATCAAATTTCGATAACAAGGCGTACCCGTAGAAAACGAAACGAAAAGCACTTAGAGCGCAAGCCCTGGATTTTGCTACGATGCCGATCTGCTAGTGCACTGAGCAGCAGGCTTAGATTAGTGGAGCGCTCGACCGGACGGACGGACGGAAAAAACCTTATTGATAAAAGCACCTGCGAGGTTGCCCGCCCGGGCTCAGGCCACCCACGCATTATGTGCGGTGAGGCATAGCCTTTCCACCGCTGCCGGGGCCCGCTGGATTGCCCATAGTTGGTCGTGTAGATCTCAGCTAGTCAGAGCGTTTAGTCGTCGCTCCTCGAGAAGGTCCGGTTCTATGTTGTCCTCTCTGTATATTAGTCTGATCTCTGTGCATTTCCATAAGACGTGTGCCTTGGCGGCGTGTTCGTGCTTGCAGAGCTTGCAGCTCGCTTCTGGGTATTGTATCGAATTTAGTCTGTTTAAGTTCACTGGGTTTCTGAAGGTTCTGGTTTGCAACCTTCTCCAATCTATTTCTTGAGATCAGTCTAGTTGTTTGTGCGGTTGTGGGTATGCTTCTCTTTGTTTCTTATAGTGTGTCAGTATGTCGTGGTACGTGGCTAGTCTGTCTCTGTCGTCCTCTATCGCTACTTCGTCGTCGTCGCCCCCTCCGTCTTCCCCATCGCCTCCGCCGCAGTCCTCACCTCCTCCGCGGGGGGTGCGGGGTATCGGGCGTCACTGTCCCAGCCACGGTGGGTTAGTTCTCGCGCGACTCGGTGGGCCTTCTCTTTGAGGTTGGGAGGGGTGCTCGAGTCTTCGGTGGTTACTTCCCCCATGTGTGCCGGGATTCATTTGAGGTATTTGGGTGTGATTTTGCCTTTCTTGAAGTCTACTGCCCTGCGGTTCAGTATTTTGGCCGCCTACGTGGAGACCGAGCCATTTGTGATGTTCCTAATGGCCATCTTGGAGTCGCTGATTAATATTCTGTCTTGTTTCCGACCGTTGATTACAGCCAATGCGATTGTCGTTTCTTCCGCTGCCTCCGACGATCTCATCGTGACGGAGCCCACTGTCACAGTCTTTCCTTTCGTGTCTACGACCGCCATTGCGAAGACACCACCGCCGACACCACCATTGTCGACCCGGTTTCGGGGGTACCGAGCGGCGTCTACGAAGAGCACCCCCTCCCGCGCGCCGTGGTTTTTGGGGATCGTTTTCGTGCGGCATTTTCTTCTCTCGACAATGTGCACAGGGTGCATGTTCTTCGGGATGTTTTCCGTGTTTATTGCGGCTCGGACGTCCGGGTGAATCTGCTTTTTGCGGCCCTTCATTCCGTGGGAGTTTATGCCGATCTTTTCCGTGATTTCTCTGCCCGCCTTGGTTCCGGAGAGTCTTTCGAGTTGCGCTATCCTCAGTGCTTCCGCGATCTCGTCCAGCGTGTTATGTACTCCGAGTTGGAGAAGCATTTCGTTCCTTGTGTATTGCAGGAGACCCAGTGCCATTCTGTACGTTTTTCTAATGAGCGCGTCGATCTTGTCTTTCTCAGCCTTGTTCCGGTGGACGAATGCCGCCACGTCCGCGATATGGCTGATCGCGAAAGCCTGGACGAGCTGTGCCACGTTTCTTTCTTTAATGCCCCTTCTGCTGTTGGGGACCCTTTGTATTAGCCTAACGGTCGCCGTGACTTTCTTTTCCAGGCGCGTCACGGTTTCCGCGTTGTTCCCCTGGCTTCGATCCAAGATCCAGGACTCTGATCTTCTCGACCATGGGTATCTCCGTGCCGTTTCTCGTGGTTAATATGATTCCCTATTTGTGTAGTTCCGCTATGTCTCTGGACGGTATGCCCAGCTTCCTCGGGCGGTAGAGCAGCAGTTCCGATTTCCCCGGCTTTCGCTCGCACTATGCCTGCCTGAGATCCGCGCTTATGGGGACCCCTCAGATACGCGCTAATTCTGACATTGCCTGACGTCGGTTGTTTCGGATTGTATACTTTCCCCTTGAACCGAATGCCGATCAAAAATATTTCGGTTTCACTCTCAAACAAATAAATAACGTTTATGTTACGTTTTTGTTCCGCTCAGAAATATCATTTTGTTTCGTTTTTTTTTTTTCGTTTTCGTTCCGTTCCGACATACTGCCTATGCCTCCTTACTCGGGGCTCCTCGGTCGGCTTGTTGACAAGTAAGATGGACCGGTCCTGGAGATAGTGAAATAAAAAGCTGGGCTACTAGGTGAGATGGCGTGATGTTGACAGATGTGGGCCAATACTGGACGAGTGTAATTCGTGGTCACGCGGTGGGGTTTTCTGAGTCTTGTTGATTTGTTGGGCTCGTTACGAAAGCTTCAACAAGGCCGCGTTATTGCGACATTATTTTTGCTTCTTTAAATAGTGAGAGCCGGCAAGGTATACTCGGTTTCAATTTTCTAAGCCATCGTTACTGCTGGTCTCCAAACGTAGTTTTGTTGCCGACGAAATGAATGGAGCTGGTCCCAGCAGAGTAGCATGCCTGCTCTCAATTGACAAATTCAAGACGGTATGAAGGGTAATTATGTTTCGCGAGCCTTATATCGCACCTGAGCGCTTGTCAACTTCGTAATAATAACGCTATTGTAAAACAATTTCTGCCGTCATTCTTGCTTGCATTGTAGTCGAACAAAGAATGTCGCTTTATAAGCCAGCGTTTCAACAAAAGGAATTGTCTCCGTAATACGTGAGCGCTTTTCAGAAGCGCTCGTTGCTTGATAAGATTGGATAGTATTCCCGTAGAACATTAATTTTGTAAGCACATTGCAATATTTTGTTATGAATTTTAGTGGCTGGCAGGACTGTGTTATAGCCTCTCTTCTAGCAAATGATGAGCTCCTCTCTATTTTTCAAGCGTAACTGTTGGCCTCGTTTAGGGTGGCTTTCGGGTTATTTGTTTCAGTTAGTGTACATCTTAGATTATTTAAATGGTGAAGACAAGCTACCTTGTCTAAACGTTGGTTTAAAGCTACAATCCTTGTTGGACGACTCCTCACCACTTCTCCTACTTCATCTACATCTGAAGTTCCGTTTTGTTTAGCTTGAACTTTCTCGCACGAAGAAACACGAACATTGAAGTGGAAAACAAAAATTGTAGGAAGCTTAAGCTTCGCCTTTAAGAGTGGAACGCCATAGCGTTATCGGGAACCGTTCGCATCGCATTATTCTTTGAGTGCGCTTTACTGCAACAAAAGTAGTGAAAATTTACCATCGCAATTTTCTTCTCCAGAGGAAAATCAGGTCTCTGCTATCGCAATCTGACAGCATCGGCAGAGCGCTGACTGCCCTAGCGAAAATTTTATTGAATTCTGCACTTTATTGTGTTGTGCTTGCTTCCTAATCTACCGCGGAGAAGTTGAGAGACAAAGGGGTAAGCCTGAGGGGAGTATCCTGATTTAGCGCTTCCTTTTAAAACCTTCTTTACGCTGGACATTTTCCGCATGCCGTGGTGGTGTAGTGGCTATGGTGTTGTGCTGCTGCGCGCGGGGTCGAATCCCGACCTAGGCGGCCGCATTTCGATGGGGGCGAAATGCAAAAAACTGTTGCTCCAATCCACGCTGTGAAGGTGGTTGGACAGCGAAGCTGTAAACGACACCCACAACGATTACCCATTGTGACGTCACTTAAATTTACACACGTGGCTCTACAAAGAGTGAATCCAGAGACAAGTGAAATGTACTTAACCATACCCTTGATTACTTCACAACGACATTATATTCACGCTGTTTTTCTGGCTCCTGTACTTTCCGTTGTCTACCCATGGTAGCCTGTAATGAACTGAATGAGTGGTGAGAACGTGGTACCCGTCACGGTGGGTCAGTTAGCTAAGGCATTGCGCTGCTGAGCACGAGATCGCGGGATCAAATCCCGGCCGCGGCGGTCGCATTTGGATGGAGGCGAAATGCAGGAACGCCCGTGTGCTTGCGTTGTAGTGCATGTTAAAGAACCCCAGGTGGTCGAAAATTAATTCGGAGCCCTCCACTACGGCGTGCCAGATAATCAGAACTGGTTTTGGCGCGTAAAACCCCAGAAAGAAGAATGCCAGACCGTGGCGACGTCATCACGTGATTTCTATGCTGTTGGGTACTTTTCCACTCGGAGTAGCTTACGCAACCGTAATCTTTAGTGGGAAACACACGCGGCAGAAGGAACGCTGTAAACGACACCCTCAACGATTACCCATTTTGACGTCGCTTGAGTTCACACACGTGGCTCTACAAAGAGTGAAACCAGAGAGACTGGTTTCACGAGGGTTTTGAATGACGCCAACCCCTTTCGAAGCAGCTGCAAACCTAATCTTTACCGTAAAGTGTCGGAGGGTGTTCCCATTGTTCAAACGCGCCTTATCATCCATCATGTGGTTTTGATGCTTGTTTTGTTGTTTTTCTTTTGAAAACGAGTGCTGAGCGGTAGCTGTATGCGTGATTTCAAAGGAGATATGCTGTTTGTACTCATTTTTTACCCTGGTGTTTTTTGCTTACGACGAGACGAAAGTTTCCTTGGCAGGTAGAGGTATACAGCTTCGCTGTAAAACGCCCGTGGAAATTTACAGAAGAATGAAATTGGGTTGGAGTGCATACGGCAGGCATTACCAAATCCTGACTGGGAGCTTACCACTGTCGTTGAAAAGAAAAGTGTACAATCATTGCATTCTACCGGTGCCAACATATGGGGCAGAAACTTGGAGGTTAACAAAGAAGCTCGAGAACTAGTTATGGACCGCACAAAGGGCGATGGAACGAAAAGTCTTAGGACTAACGTTAAGAGACAGGAAGAGAGCGGTGTGTACCAGAGAACAAACGGGGATAGCCGATATTCTAGTTGACATTAAGCGGGAAAATAGAGCTGGGCAGGCCATGTAATGCGTAGGATGAATAACCGGTGGACCATTAGGGTTACAGAATGGATACCAAGAGAAGGGAAGCGCAGTCGAGGTCGGCATAAAACCAGATGGGATGATGAAGTTGGGAAATTTGCAGGCGCAAGTTGGAATACGCTGGCGCAAGACAGGAAAATTGGAGATCGCAGGGAGCGGTCTTCGTCCTGCAGTGGACATGAATATAGGCTGATGATGACGATGATGTTGTGACCCTTTAACTAGTCGCACCAGCTGACAACACAGTTCATGTTTTGGGATGTATTTTATCCGTGGCTTCGCGCATTTTGAGATGTTGCTAGTTGCTTCATGTAGAACTGTTGTTGATAGTGTAGCGGTGTTAAACCACGCTGTGTTTTATCAGAATGTTTTAGCTTTATAAATCTTTATTAACAGCGTGATTCTTTTCGGCCGAGGACGTCCTTGATATTTTCGTTACTAGGAAAATGTTTAGTAAAGAAGTAGCTCAGGACGAGGATTGCTGTTAGCTGCTGCACATGGCATTGCCGTTCGATGTTGGATGAAAAATTCGCGTCATGCTTGTGAAATGAACAAAGCTTGCTGCTATCTGAGTAGACTTACCACGCAGAGTGCTTTGTTTCATAGGTGTGCGCCTTCCTCGTGCGCATTTTGTAATCATTTTTTGTTATCTTTTGCGACATAGGAGTGTAACGCTTACGCCGGAAAGGACTAAACCCGGCTTTTCTGCCAGCACCCATTGACCTTGGCCATGTGCTGCTCCGCCTTTAAATATATCGTGCGGCTTCTCTCTTCAGTAACATTCGAAAAATATTACAAGTTGGCAAGACTCTTGTTTTGTGCGTTTCAAAGCAGGTCACTAAGTTAATTTCAAATTGAGAATCAACTGTAGCGGGAAGGGCAGTTCATCGACTTGCGCAGCAGAATTGCACCGGCGGTGAAGCGCTAACTCAAGCTTGTATTCTGCCAAAACCGCGAATTATGAGGCACGCCGTGGCGGGGGGACTCCGAAATAATTTTGACCACCAGGGGATCTTTAACGTGGCCCCAATGCACGGGACACGGGCGTTTTTGCATTTCGCCCCCATCGAAATGCGGCCGCCGTGGCCGAGATCTGATTCCGCGACCTCGTGCTTAGCAACGCAACACCGTAGCCACTAAGCCACGGCGGCTGTTATGCGCTTTTTGGGACTGCGTTGACGATATGGACCGCATTTTATTGCAATAGCAGTTATATGTACACTTCAGGCGCACTTCTGCCGTCGCCGTGAGGTTCCGTATAAAGTCCAACGGCGGTAAAATCGACGCCGCGCGCCGTATGCTGTATGTGCGAGTGAAAGCGTGCATGGGCGAGCCGTCTTCCCTCTTCCGTCGCGCGCAATGCTTCGGGGGGACGGAAGGAACGGGGGGCGCGTTCTACTCCGAGCGGCCGCGAAAACAGAGTGCACGGCGGACAGTGTCGCCGACGCAGATGGCAAGATACAGCGGACCTCGCAAGCCCATTCGGGCCACTCTATCTTCAAAGCCATCTGCGTCGGGGACACAGTCCGCTTGTGCTGTGTTTTCGCGGCTCCTTTGGTGTTGATGCGAGACGCAGCACGAAAGTCAATTCGATCGCTGCCGCACATCCCCACTCTAGCGTTTTGACAGCGAATTTCCGCGGTCATCGAGTGACATGTGTTCATGTTTTCTTGTGCGCGCGTGACACCATGCTTCTCATTGAGTTAGTATGCCTATGTCTACAAATTTATAGGGCCGATACTTCGTATTGCTGTCCACTAATTTGCTATCGCAATCGATGCTTCGCCTGTCGGAAGAAACTGCGACTTTCATATTACCAACTACGCAATTGCTCCTCATGAACTGATTTTGGCGGTGTTTATTCGGCGATGTCACGTGTATTCAAAGGTAGCAAGGTAACTGCAGAGTGTGCTGCATGGTATCGCTCCGTGTGGGTATGAAATGTGAGTCTGCACCAACGACGTCTGCTTATTATTATTATTATTATTATTATTATTATTATTATTACTATTATTATTATTATTATTATTATTATTATTATTATTATTATTATTATTATTATTATTATTATTATTATTATTATTATTATTGTGTGCGTATGCACACACACACGCAGAACAAGCAATCTGTCATACGAACAAAGAAAAAAACGCAGCCGCGAACTTCTACCGTCGTTGGTGCAAACGGTTATCGCCTGTTACTGTTTCCGAGCGTGCTTTCGAAAGCGCGCGCTAGGTGGCCATCGGTGGCACACCTCTACAGGCGGCTGACTACGCGTATACTGTCTGTACTGACCGTTTCAATGTTCGCGGAGGTATGTATAACAACTACATGGCTTTTCTCTCTAGTGTCTCCATATGGACCTCTCGCTGCGAACAATGATAGCATACCCGCACGTTGTGTCGTGAAATCGACAGGCGTTACCACTTTCACATGGGCGCACGTTGGCATACCTAATTGAGTGACAGAAAAGTGACTCGGAACTGCATGCGACGTCACAGAAGCTTGCAAGAGCCATTGCTGGCGCCACGTATCTTGGGCCTGTGGCGCAAGGATGGCGCGAAGCCATTGAGACTGTCCTTTGAAGGTGCAGGACCTTTTATCCCTGTTTTTTGATGCAGTATAGGAGGTGGTGGTTCTGTGGGACAAACACGGCAGCTGCTGCTTCCACCGCTTTCAAGTTGCGGCCGCTAGGGCCACGCTTCTTCTTGCTTCCGTCGTGGCTGCTCGCGCAGATAGCGGTTTCTTCGTGCTAAGGATTTCATGGTGTCTCCATTCCGAGCGTGGAAAACATTTGCACTGGAGGACGCTGCGTGGCCATTCGCGTACCCTATCCTCGCGTGGCTGATACTGAAGTAACAAACGTTATTTATTTTCTTTATACTTGCTTCTATTACACCGTTGTTTCTCACCGCGGTGGTGGTTCAGTGCCTATGGCGTTATGCTTATCTGAGCATGAAGTCTGAGCACAGTCCCATCCCTATGCGGGTGGAATAAAAAAATGCAAGAAGAGCTTAAACGAAAAAAATGGCAGACTCAGCTGTAGTTGACTGCTATGTAATGCGATGCATTCATAATTCCTAGAGAACGGTTGTTTCACTAATTCAACTGTTGCGTAGCGAACGGTTATGTAGAGATTAAACGCTCTACTGTTTATGTTCAGGGCGTCCGAATTATCATGCACGTAGATTTAAAAATGTGCAAATGCCACCTCGTTGGACAGAACCATGCTAATGTTGTTTACCATTGGTCGGAGATACTGAGATTATTTTTTATGAGATACTGAGGCAATATTGCCGCACGACTGGCCGCTCGAGGTACTTGGCGTGTATTCCCGGGCTTCTTTCACGCTCGGAAAAACATTTTATGTAGCCCGTATTGAGCAGCAGAAAGCTGTATGGGGAGTTTTTCATGTTGCTCTACAATTTTCATTTTCACGATATTCATCTAATTATAATATTTGCGAAGTTGAATAATAAATTAAGACTAAATACGTAATTAGGCGGAATGCAAAAATAATCTGAGTATCTACAAGCGACGGCAAGCAGCATTACCTTGCTTCTGTCCAGCCACGTGGCCTTTGAATATATTTAAATCTTGGTGCGTGATAGTTGGGACACCCTGTACATATTTAGATGTTTTCTGTTGGCAAGATATAAGATTAAAACAATCTAAAACGCAATGGCACATACCTGTTGGCGCATACGCAGTGGTCCCAGTGCACATATCCTTTGCACATGCCCGGTGCCAATACCCAGTGACACATACCCAGTCACTTGAGTGGCACATCATTTAGAACATCCCGCAAAAACAATGAGTCATGATAGTCCAGAAAGATATGCTCGATCGTCTCCGGCTTTTTGCAGATCAAGCAGTTCACGGACTAAGGTACAAACATGCCTTTACTTTGCAGCCATGGCTTCACTGGGAGAGTGTGTGTATGTATTTGGAAAAAGAAAGATTTAACGGAGGCTCTTACCGGCATTCTTTTAACTCTCTTATAAACATCTCGTTCTGAACCGAAAACAAATACTGCACGATACAAAAGGGCAGGCAAGAATGCGTCAACAATATCTCTGTACAATTTGTTACGAGTAACTACGCCAAATATTCAGTTGAAAATAAAGTCTTAAGTATATCAAAAGACGCGACCACTTCGCGCAAAAACGCACTTAAAGCCATTGACCCCGTATACATGGATGACACTACATATTCAAGCAAAGAATCGCATAATCGCACTTGAATCATTTTTATTAAAAAAGCATCCTTTTTGTCTCGCAAAAAAAAGAGCCTGGGTACTATCTGCTTGAGGAACGCATGTGACAGCCCTCCATTCGCGACTCTATGAAACAAATTGCTATGGCTTGTACGTTCCCATGTTGACGTCCAAATAATCGTCGCGAGTACTCTATGCAGCTTTTGCACGGACAGCATCGTCAGACATAACGCTTGCATCACGTAAAATATTTTATCGAATAAAAACAAATTGCACACAGTCGCTCTTGCAAACATTGAAAATGTATGCCCTACCATTTGCCAGTACGATCTTTACTTCAATAAGGTTGTTTCTCTCTCTCAGAGCTTTCACTCGCACTACTTCGTTTGCCAATATTCTTTGGTCTCACCATAGTGTTCGAGTGGAACACCTAGGTAGGTACATAGTGTTAACGCCCATGCATTTTACAAAACACCTCCGGCGTGTATTCCCATCTTCCGTGCCAAAACGCAAAACACTTAGTACAGCTAATAGCACTTCCACTTGCATTGCAAAATTTTTCAGCCTCTTTTAAAACTTCTTTAACACTTTCATGGTCCGTACAAAACACTGCTACATGATCAGCATATGCTAAAACTTGAACTTCAGTTTCATAAAAGGTGTATCGCCGGATGTTTGGTCTTTTAAGCAGTCGCAAACAAAGAGGCTCGAGTTTGTCACCTTTACTTGGGAGTGCGGAGAGTTGCGAGCATGCGCTACTCTCGATGGAGGAGAGAGACGACTGGCGACACGGCAAACGAAGATTTAATATATACAGGAGTGGTAGAAGCACGCAACACACAACACTGAAACTGAAACTCAAAACTAAGGGCACGCCAAACTAAACACATAACTTCACAAAAATGCTTACTTAATAGAAAATATCAAGCTCTGACTACATGCAAAACTACCAGAAAATATTCGATTTCAGTTTTGGAGCCTAGCTCAGCCTTAAAGTCTTTAGGTCAGTCCTAGCCTTTGTTCTTAAAAGTCTGACCACCCTGGCCCCGGCCTAGCTGCGTCGATATCAAAAACGTGTATTCTTACGGGCCGCCGACTTGACGTTCCTCACGTCGGGTCCAAGTCGTGTTCATTCGGGTGTTGTTGCTGCCGTAGGTGCTGACGACTCGCGTTGTCTCTTTTTCGGCGGTGAGCTCGTCGGTTCGTCGGTGATGAGCTCGTCAGCTCGTCAGCGATGACGCTCGGCGTTGCTAAGGCCGACCTGCCTAGGCCTAGCGTCGGGATGCGTCGCAACTTCTTCAGGAGTGTCGACGTGTCATCCCGAGGAGATTAGAACGTACCGGTCTGCCACAGAAGGGGGATCCTCTCTGGGGTGCCTGGTCCTGCCGTGAGAAGCTGCAGCCCGTCTAGGAGCCTCGCCCGAACTTACCGAGGTCGACGGCCACACCTTGGACGGCCAGCGTCGCGGACTCAACCATACCCCCAAGTCTCCCGCGCCATAACATAGCTGGAGATGCGACCTTCCTGACCCGGTGCCACGTTGAAACTCAACGGACAGCGCCGTTCATCCCTCGATTATGCCTCGGCTCACGCGCCTCGCGCGCTCGCGCCGTTCCGAACACCGGGCATCGCGTGCTCCTCTTCTTTTTCGCGCCACAGGCGGCCTCTTACCATGTGACATAGGCCCCCTCTTCAAGAGTTTTTTCCCCAAAAACTGCTTACTCTTGGCCTTCTCTGCTGGGAACTGAACTCTTCTTCTTTGACTTGCGTACTTCTTGTGTACTCGGGGCTCATTACTGATCACCACACTTTCGCGCACATTTCACCTTACACCACACACTGCACTGCACTGGACTGGACTGTTCGCAATGTTCACAAGTTCATTGACCCAAACACTTCTACATGAATAAATCCCGTATCCAAACATATTGTACAATACTCCAAATAACTTATACATTTGTGCTACTTCACTGTTTTCTCTCTATGCACATTTCCGAACACTACAATCTTCCGCATGCCATTCCTAAACGGTATTTCTTTCGTATCCTAGCGGTTGTACTTGTTCACTTTTTCCTCCTTTTCCTAAGCTCCCATGCTTCTCTACGTATAGCCCGCTTCCTTCTCTTTCCTCCTCTAGCACATCTCTCGTGCATTTTGGAAGCTCTCTGCCTTAACTTTGGCTTCTTTTTCTTTCTCCTCGACCCGCTCATCTTCTCAAGCACATGCGTTTTGTTTCGCTGCTTTCTTCTCCATCTCCTTCGAAGCATCTCCCTGCCCTTATGCGTTCTGTGCAGGTTCTTCCTACCCTTACAAGTTGCCTCTTTTCGACAACTCAGGCACCTATCACCTTTCTCATTGCTCTCGGGGGTTGCCTGACATATCATTCCTGATGCTTGTTTCTCCCTGACACAGGTTTCAATTACTAATGCTCCGTCGTCCCGGGGTGGCGCTACTTTGTCCTCTACTACCTTCTGTTTCTCGTTTAAGCAAACCTTAATCTGTATATCAGCCATCTGCTCATCTTGGTCACTATGCTTCAAGGGCTCCTCACTGGGGCGCTTCTCCAACACGACCTCACAGGTGCTCTCTACTCTGCCTGTGTCTTTTGACATCTCTCCGCTGTCAGGCTGCTCTATTTCGCTAACCCCGTGCCTGCTTTCTATCTTTTTCTCTGCCTCATTCTCTTTTATTTTCGATGCCTGTGCTCTCTCTCGTAGCATCCTTATTCCTCTCTCTAGAGACTGTTTCTGTTCCTCATAAGCTGTCTTAGCTGCGGCATGCTCCGCTAATCTCGCCGCCTCTCCTACTCGACATCGGCTTAAGGCGCTAGCCCACTCGTTCCTTGCCCAGCCTTGCCCGACCGCTTTTCTCTCAACGTGATGCAAATCCTCATCTAAATCATCTCTGCTCTCATCAGACGGAGCCATCGATTTCTTGGGGCAAATGTGTTTTGCCCTGGGCGAAGTAGAGTCGGATGACGCCGTACTAGGGACAATCGACCCCTTGCGAGACCTGGCGTTCACCTCCGCTAGTCTAATCTTTAACTCCAAATTTTCTTTTTCCATTTTGTGCTTTTGTTCCTGCTCCGCGCGTGCTCGTTCGTGCTTCTCGCGCTCTCGTTCGTGTTCTTTTTCTCTTTCTTGCTGCGTGTATTAAAAAAACGCCATCGTCTCCTCCTTCGACATATTTAAATCCTTCGCTACCGCCGCCAAACGTTCCCATTCCATCTTTACAACTCCCGAGTATCGGTGACTGGGCCGTATCAATCCTGGCAAGCTCGCCAATATTTGTCACCTTTACTTGGGAGTGCGGAGAGTTGCGAGCATGCGCTACTCTCGATGGAGGAGAGAGACGACTGGCGACACGGCAAACGAAGATTTAATATATACAGGAGTGGTAGAAGCACGCAACACACAACACTGAAACTGAAACTCAAAACTAAGGGTACGCCAAACTAAACACATAACTTCACAAAAATGCTTACTTAATAGAAAATATCAAGCTCTGGTACATGCAAAGCTACCAGAAAATATTCGATTTCAGTTTTGGAGCCTAGCTCAGCCTTAAAGTCTCTAGGTCAGTCCTAGCCTTTGTTCTTAAAAGTCTGACCACCCTGGCCCCGGCCTAGCTGCGTCGATATAAAAAAAAATGACAGCAGATCCACGAGGTGAATGATGATGAGTGGGCGAAGCACCGGAGGGAATCATCGGATCTCGCGCTTAAGGGGACGCTAGCACAAACGTGTTAGAAACGTGCAGTACTCTCTAGTAAGGGGGAGCGGCCACAGCGTCTTACGCAGCCATTTACACATGCCGGAACGTGCACCGCGTTTGCCGACGCCATCACATGACTGCTGAGAGAGTATACCCCCCGTATTCATAAACGCTCCTCGACTTGAACTTGACTTGCCACCGCTTTGGGCAGCACGTTCGAAACGCGTTGAAGGTAAGGTGGAGAGGCCACAGCGTCTTACACCAGCTTCTTACACGGGCCGTAACGCGCTAGCACAAACGCGTTAGAAACGCGCTAGAAACGCGGCCTTTCGTTAATGTTGGGTATTTATAGCCATCGTGGTGCGTTTGTCCATGTCCGCTTCGTGGCGTAGTGGGCTAACGCCGCGCGCTCGGAAGCGAGGGGTCCCTGGTTCGATTCCGCGCTACGGACACAACTTCGGAATTTTTTTCTCATTTTTCTCAGACTGGTACACACTACTACTACTACTACGACGGGGACGGAACGGGTGCCGCTATAAGGAGCTTCGCCCCTAAAACGTGTACTCTTACGGGCCGCCGACTTGACGTTCCTCACGTCGGGTCCAAGTCGTGTTATTTCGGGTGTTGTTGCTGCCGTAGTTGCTGACGACTCGCGTTGTCTCTTTTTCGGCGGTGAGCTCGTCGGTTCGTCGGTGATGAGCTCGTCAGCTCGTCAGCGATGACGCTCGGCGTTGCTAAGGCCCACCTGCCTAGGCCTAGCGTCGGGATGCGTCGCAACTTCTTCAGGAGTGCCGACGTGTCATCCCAAGGAGATTAGAACGTGCCGGTCTGCCACAGAAGGGGATCCTCTCTGGGGTGCCTGGTCCTGCCGTGAGAAGCTGCAGCCCGTCCAGGAGCCTCGCCCGAACTTGCCGAGGTCGACGGCCACACCTTGGACGGCCAGCGTCGCGGACTCAACCAGACCCCCAAGTCTCCCGTCGCCAGAACATAGCTGGAGATGCGACCTTCCTGACCCGGTGCCACGTTGTTGAAACTCAACGGACAGCGCCGTTCATCCCTCGATTATGCCTCGGCTCACGCGGCTCGCGCGCTCACGCCGTTCCGAACACCGGGCATCGCGTGCTCCTCTTCTTTTTCGCGCCACAGGCGGCCTCTTACCATGTGACAGAGTTAGAGAGCGATAAGCAGGGGAGATAAAGGGCATCCTTGTCTCACAGATGACTGCACAGGTATACTCTCAGTTAACTGCCTCTTTATTACCAGCTTCGTACTACAACCATTGTACATCATTTTAACGCCTTCTGTAATAACGGTTCCAGCGTTGACATGATCTAATATTGACAACAAAACTTGGTGTACAATTTTGTCAAACGCCTTGTGTAGATCTAATTGCAACATGGCCACACGGCCATGCATTGCGTCGCAGCATTCAAGGACCCTTCTAGCTGTATGAACATTAGTAAAGATTGTCCTCCCTTTTATACCGCAAGTCTGATGTGGACCTGCAAGTGACTTAATTACACTTTGAAGACGTCGAGCTAAAACCTTCATGTAGATCTTGTAGTCAACATTTGTTAAGCTAATGGGACGGTATGATTCTACAAACTGTAACCTAAATGGATCATTCGTTTTAGGAATTAGTATTACGTGCGACGTTCGAAAAGATGGAGGAGTTACTTTATTTTCGTAGCATTCGCTAGAGTCGTTGAAGGGCGACTGCCATTTCCGTTCTAAAGGCTTTATATATAGATGCACCGAGACCATCGGGCCCAGGAGACTTGTTTGAACTTAGTTCCCGAATCGCTGTTTCAATTTCGTCGACTGTAATACGAGCTTCAAGGCCATGCACAAGGTCGTCGTCTAGTCTCGGCATCAGCGATAGAAATTCTGAAACACTCAGTGTTCTGTATTTTCAGATTGAATAGATCTCTGTAATATTCAACGAATTATGCCCGCTCGATTATTTCACTTCGATTTGTGACTGCAAACCAGAAGCCACGGCTGAACCACGGTTGTGGTTTACTAGAGGTGTGCCTAGTGCGTGCCTGATAGCCCCCCACACGTGGTCACAGAGCCGCGCTTGTGCCACTGCTCGCGCGCGTTCGTCGTTGTCTTCTTCCACAGCTGGCTCCGATGCCGCTGATCAGGCCAGCGTTTCCACACTGCCCCTCGCGCTCGTGCCACTTCTCGGGCGTTCGTCGTCGTCTTCTTCCACAGCTGGCAGGCTTTCGCCATCACGTTTTGCAAACGCGTAACACTTCCTTACCTTTTACAGCGAAGCTATATATGTCTAGCCGATTCATGCGTCTGTCGCCTGTACGCAGAAACTATCATCGCACATTAACTACGGTATAATCGTTTCGGGAAATACATATCTCTGTTATTTGTCTTCAGTTCAGCATATACAAAATCAAGCAATACGTACCATCACCCACAGTTCACCCCGCTGTAATGCTCTCGGCCTGCTTGAGCAGTACAAACTTTTAGGTATAAAAATGTTTTTCGACTACAATTTAGTAATAATTTTTTTATAAATTGCTTGACTCCCAGCTGACCTTTCACTACATTCAAAGTAGCTCCCTTAGGAATGCCAACCCTACTAGGTTCGCTTCTAATTATAATTTTTTGTAACCATCCGTTCGACCTAACTATGGTAAAAAAACATCTGCATTCGCTACCATTACACTTTGGAATCGTTTTCCTGCTTCACTTAAAATACTACCAACATTTCAGCGTTTCGAAGCTTCGCTTACAGATTTTCTGCTAACCTCTGATAATTTTCTTAATAAATATTTGTATTTTCAAGTCACTCAACTAATAAGTATCACCTGTTTTTTTTTCTTTTTTCGTCCTGCGCCACATTTTTTCTCTCTGTTCTTGTTTTTTCTTCTGCGTTTAAAAATTGTATAATTTTTGTCATTTCCGTTGTTATTTCTGTTACACTACATCGATTAGAGCATTGTTTGTGGGGTTTTCTTTGGTTATTGTCATTTGATTTTATTGCCACTAACATACTATTGTTACGGATGATCGATGTTTATTCACAGATGAAGACCAGGATGGATTAGAGCTCGCCACGATGTCGCCACCGAAATGTAGCCGTGGCTGCTGCTGAGTTCTTCGTTCTCCTCTTTTTCACGTTACAATCCCCCTTTCGCAGGCTTCCCACTAGGAGAGTCACTGTTCTGTGGCTGGGTAGTAGCGCTTAAGGCGTGCAACATGAGTAAGCTGGGTTTTTTGGAACGCCTATCTGTAGACAAAACCCATGCAACCGCGTAAGTTAGGTCGCTCAGGCGATCTAAAACAACGAACGGGCCCACATAATGTGACAAGAGTTTGCTGCACAAGCCACGCTTGCGTTGTGGAGTTCATAGCAGCACTAGGTCACCTTTTCAAAATAAATGGCTTGATGGGATCTATCGTACCGATCCTTCGAGCGGTTTTGCGATGCCAATGTGCGGATGCGGGCTATTCGGCGGGCTTCCTCGGCGAGGCAAAGTATCTTGGCGACGGAGTCCTCAGCGTCCAGAGAAAACGGCAGAATCGTGTCGAGGAAGCTCCGCGGCGATCGAGCATAATGCAGATAGCTAGAAAGTGCTGTAATTCGTTGTCTCATGCTTCGCAGTGTTGTAGGCGTATGTTATGAATGGCAACACATCATCCCAGTTCTTGTGGTTAGAGGACACATACATGGCTAGCATGTTCGTCAAAGTTCGATTCGTGCGATCAGCAAGACCGTTGGTTTGCGGACGGTACGGCGTTGAGTGACGAAATTGTGTTCCACATAGCCGAAGCAGCTCTTCAACAGTGTCGGCCACGAATTGATGACCGCGATCACTTGAGATCACGCGAGGTGGGCCATGGCGTAGGACGACATAATGCAACAAGAAAGCTGCGACGCAAACAGCGGTAGATGACGGCACTGCTGCGGTCTCTGTGTAGCGTGTGAGGTGGTCTACACAAACGATGATCCATGGATTGTTATTCGAAGACTGTGGGAATGGGCCCAGGAGGTCCACGCCAACTTGCTCAAAAGGTGCGTGAGGGGGAATCAAGGGCTGCAGAAGACTTGGTGGGGCGGTTGAAGGTGGTTTCCGCCGTTGGCATTGGTCACAACTAGCCACACATTGCTTCGTTGTTTGACGCATGTGAGGCCAGTAAAATCGCTTTTGCACACGCTGTAGCATATGGGCGAATCCAAGATTACCTGATGTTGGATCATCATGCATGGCATGTAGCACAGCACTATGGAGACTCTCCGGGACTACAAGAAGAAAGTGGGCGCCGCTTGCAGAGTGGTTGGTTTTAAGTCTTAAACTGTCACGTATAGAAAAACCACCACTGGCTTTCGGATTCAGGGCCATCACGAAAAGAGGTTCCAGATTGAAGTCGTTGCGTTGATCCTCCTGGAAGATGGCCGCGTCCAGAAATTCAGGTGCAATAGCGGCCAGACAGTCATCGAAAGTGTCTTCTTCAGAATTTGCCGTTAGCAGTGGTAAGCGGGAAAGACAGTCGGCGTCAGCATGCCGGCGGCCGCTTCGGTATTTCACTACAAAGTCGTACTATTGTAGTCGTAAGGCCCACCGTGCTAGATGACCAGAAGGATCCCGAAGGCTGACCAGCCAGCATAATAAATGGTGATCAGTGACTATGCTGAAGGGGCGACCATAGATGTAACAGCTAAATTTCTGAACATCAAAAACAGCTGCAAGGCATTCCTGCTCAGTGACTGTGTAGTTTCGCTCAGCATTGCTTAAGCAACGACTGGCATAGGCAACAACGTCTTCGGCGTCGTTTCGCCGTTGAACAAGTACCGCTCCAATGCCTATTCCGCTGGTGTCAGTATGAACTTTGGTAGGGGAACACGGATCAAAATGACGCAGTATGGGGTCTGACGTAAGTAAGAATTTAAATTGACGGAACGATGACTCACATTCTGGTCTCCAATCGAACGATACATCCTTTTGCAACAGACGCGTCAACGGGTGCACAATGTCGGTGAATTTTGGGACAAGACGACGGAAATGAGAACATAGTCTCAAGAAACTGCGCAGTTCCCGCGCTGACTGGGGAGGCTGGAAGGCACTGACCGCTTCAATCTTGCGGGGGTCAGGTCTGACTCCATCTTTGTCGACTAGATGACCGAGAACCAATGTCTGTCGCTCCCCAAACCTACACTTTCCAGAGTTGAGAATCAAATCTGCTTTCTCCATGCATTTCAGAACCAGGCTAAGTCGCTCGTTATGCTCATCAAAAGTGCTGCCGAAAATAAAATCATCCAGGTAGCAAAGACATATTTCCCACTTTAGACCACGGATAATTGTGTCCATGAATCTCTCGAACGTTGCGGGCGCATTACAGAGCCCGAACGGCATAACGTTAAATTCGAATAAACCGTCCGGTGTAACAAAGGCGGTCTTCTCTTTGTCGACGGGATCCACAGGTATCTGCCAATAGCCTGAACGTAGATTGATGGACGAAAACTGGGAGGCAGAATGTAAGCAGTCTATTACGTCGTCAATTCGCGGGAGTGGGTACGCATCCTTCTTGGTAATTGCATTTAATCACCTATTATAAAAACAAAATCTCCACGAGCCATCTTTTTCCTTTACCAGGATGACAGGTGCGGCCCACGGGCTTGATGATTTTTGAATGACATTTTTCCTCAGCATCTCTTGTACCAGGTCCGCAATAATCTTGCGCTCTGATGAAGACACTCGGTAGGGCTTTGCCGAAGAGGATGTGCTGATCCTGTGTCAATGCGATTACGAGCACGCGAAGATGGGATACTTGCACGGTGCTCATCTTAAAACAAGTCGAACACGGAAGCATACTGGGATAGCAGTTGTACAAAGGTGTCCCGTTCACGTGAAGACAAAGACTTGCAGACCATGCGTAGAATTTTCTGCTCGTAAGAGCAAGTGGCTCGTCCTTCAGTGGAATCGTCGTCCCTGACGACCATCGATGAACAGCACGTGACGTCGTCGAAGACAGCAATCTCCATGTGTTCGGGAACACGCACAGGGACGGCAGAACAATTTAACGTCCACAAAAACGCGCTACCATTGTTCACAGATACGATACTATTGGGTACCAGTAGGTTTTTTCCCGCTAGAGTCGCCAAAGGGTTGTACCGCGGCGTCAAATGAAGCGTCTGTACAAGATGCGATGACGGATACCGGTGCTAAAGACCACGGAGGCAGCGTCACTCCCTCAGCAACGGCAAATGTCTTTTGTCCAGCGGGTTGATCCACGAGGTCTGATAATTACGGATCCTGACAAGCATCGACTCCAGGTTTTCCGCTATTTATCGAAAGCTCGCCGGCAGAATTGACTGAAGCCCCGCAGGTCTGCGAAAGTCTATGTCTAATATAACACCGTGCGTGCAGCGTTACAAAATTACAAACTCGGTTAAATAACACTTGTCCGCCAGTAACACATTCACAGCACAGACACCAAGGGGACGCAATATTTCACCGCTTACTCCGCGGAATTTAGCATACGTGTCGAGGGAAAACATCACTTTGCGTCGAAGCCGGTTCTTCAAAGAAAGGCTCATAACTGATCTCATAGCCCCGGTGTCCACCAATGCCGTTGTGCATATACCATCAATTATCACTTCCACTTTGTTAGCATTGTAACCGGTGGAGGTATTAGTGTCGTGTCGAGTCTGGCGACCTCACCTCCGTCGGCCGCGCAATCTAGTTTCCCGACGGCGGTGGTGAGAATGAACGTCGCCTCGGTGAAGGAGAGCGACGTTGACGTGAAGACGGTGGAGTGAGACTGCGGTCTGAAACGGGGGAGTCGCTGTGGTGATTCCGTCGAGGACTGTTGATGGGGAAGGTCGTCAACGAAGTAAAGGAGCGTGGAGGCCAGGAATTGTCGAAGTTAGGACGTTCAGTGCCATAGGACGTTGGCTGTGACTCGTACGACCTCGGTGCCCAACGATGCTGATGACAGAATCGAGAGATGTGTCCTGTGACACCGCAGGTATAACACACGAGAGGCTCGCGGCTAACGTTTCGGTAGGATGGGTATGTCCGTGGCTCCTACTAGGCCGTTGCTGAACAACAGGCATATCCCTCAGCACGCTCGTTGCCGGTTTCCCGGTGGTAATTCTGTTGCGTTCTCATTGGCCTTCTCAAGCGGTACTCCTCGACAGTCGCTGCAGCGATGGAAAGGGGAGCTGGTGGAGGATTGTACGGACGTTGACTATCATGGAACTCATTGTTCAATTCCGTGCAGCGACGTAGCTCCTCTCTAACAATCTGTCTAATGGTCGTCACGAGATCGAGTGATGGGATGTCGTCTTCAATGCTTGGAACAGTTGTTGCGTTTGCTAGCGGGCCAAACTTCGAGATTATGCGGCGTAGTTTGAGAGCCTCAAAGGTACGGCAATGACATATTACGTCGGCGACTGAGCCAAGGTTCTCTTTACCAATGAGGAAGTTGTAAATGTCCTCCGCGATTCCCTTCAAAAAATGGCCAACTTTGTCCTGCTCTGACATACGAGGATTGGCCGTCCTGCATAGCTTGAGCACGTTTTCGATGTTGGTCGTGCACGTCTCGCCCGGAACTTGAGCTCTTTGAAGGAGCGTTTGCTCGGCCTGCTTATTCTTTGCGATTGAATCGCCGAAACGCTCCTTGATTTCGGACGTGAAACGATCCCACGTTGTCAGAGTTTCCTCGTGGTTATCGAACCACACGAGCGCCGTCCCCATCAGAAAGAAGACAACGTTGAAGAGTCGCGTTACGCTGTCCCAACGATAGTGCTTGCTCACTCGTTCGTAGTGGTTAAACCATTCTTCGACGTCCTCGCCGGGCTTCCCTCCGAATGTGCGAGGCTCTACGAGATGTTGGCGCTGCCACGGACTAGCCATCGTTTGGGTCGAAGATGCCGCTGGTTCCGTGCGAGTGTTGGCTTCGGCGTGGGACATCTGAAACACCGGAAGTAATGTGGGCAATCCAGCGATTTGGCGGCTTCGATGCAGATCAGGAGGTTGGAGAACCGTGCTGTCTGTGTTGCGTGGTGGTCGGGGGTACCCAGCACCTTCCACCAAAAACTGTTACGGATGATCGATGTTTATTCACAGATGAAGATCCGGATCGATGAGAGGTCGCCACGATGTCGCCACCCAAATGATGATGATGACGATGATGATGATTATGAACCTCTGTCATGGCTCGCACCCACTAAGGGGGATAGGCCAAGAATCGGGTGGCAGTGGGTATGCTAAAGAAAATTTATATTTGAAAACAAGAAACGCAAAGTGAGAGAAAAAAAGGTAGATCTTGCCACGTGGTAGATAGAGACATGGTAGATTACCATGTGAGCGAGCAGTCAGACTAACTGAAAACGTGAAAGTGAAAAGCTGTTACAACCAGGGGGAGGTAATATTAACAAAACAATTTGGAGAAACCAATTTAGGTGATATGAATGCATTTGATGTGTAGAATACAAATACAATAATTAGCAGGGCAATTGTTTTGTTTCAGTTAAAAAATGAAATACTGCGCAGCACACGTCTTTGTGACGATAGCCTAGTGCTGAGGCCCCAAATGATAACAATACTGGTATGTTTAAACCTAATCCAATTTTGTAGAGTGGAGCTTCCAGTAAGAACTTTCTGTGGTGTGAATATCGTCTGCATGATAAAAACTAGTCTTCTCTTGATTCAATTTCCTTACAGTTGTGACATAGAGGGGACATCGTGAGACCAGCTCTATGTAAATAAAAATTCAATTGCGGGATGCGACAGCGTAGTCTGGTGTTAGTAACTTCCAACTGCCGAGAAGGGCACCACTGTTTATTCCAGCAAAAACCGAGATGCTGAAAGTCTGGAGATGGTTTCAGCGGTAAGTTGCTTAAATCATTTTGCAAACAAAATTTTCTGTATCTCGATGCAGTGACGTAAGCAGTATCCGGTAAAACGGGGATCAAAAGTCCACTTAGAGACGTTCTTGCTAATAAATCTGCCATTTAGTTTAGATATAAACCGCAGTGGCCAGGAACCTACAGCATGTTAATTTTTTGTAAACTTTTAGGGACTACATCGTGAAACAAGCTAAGGAGAGCTGAATTCGTTTCCGTGGAAAGCGACACACATAACGATAGAGAATCTGTAACTACGACAGCTGTTGATTGATTTGCAGGAAGTTTACGTAGTGCTAGAACAACGGCCAATAATTCTGCTATAAAAATAGGCGTGTAATCTGGAAGGCGAATAGAAAAGGACGAATTAAATTAAGGAGAGAAAATGCCTACGCCAGCCTTCTCTTCGGACTGTGAAGCATCAGTGGCTATGATATTGTTTGTTTCCAGGTGAGAAAGGTAATCTTGTAATTGATCATTTAAATACTGGTATGGCATTAGTTTAGCATTTCAGGGGAAAATATTGTCAAATTCTATCTGGAGGCTTATTTTTGATTGACTCGTAGTGTGAATGCGTTGAATTTGCATATTCAATGGTGATAGCTGTGCCTGTACGAATACGATCTGAGGGGTGTGTAATCGCGACCAATGACTATTAAAGAATGAACTTGGTTCGTTAATAAAAATATACATTCGTCTTCTTTGAGGAGCTTCGTAAATTTTTGGATATGTTTGTACTGTAAGAATCCTTAATCTGCTTTTTAAGCTTGGTATTCGCGCTTCCATATACAGCACGGTGTTGGCAACAAACTTAGGGAGTCCAAGGCACAATCGCAGAACTTCCCTTTCTAATATTAACAGAGGCTGAATTTTATAAGCTGGGCTACCAGAAAACAAGACACTCCCAAATTCCATGGTGAGTCGGACATACATTTTATATATCATAATTAATGTATGCCTTCGTAGCCCATATCGTTGGTTACTGATCTTACGTAGCCATCCCACGGCACATGTTGCCTTAGACGCAGCTCTTTCAATGTGGCTTCTCCAGTTTAGTGACCCATCATACGTGATTCCCAGATATTTAAGGCAATTCACCTGGGGAATGAACTCTTGACGATACACCAATGAAATAACAATGGGAAGATCTAAAGGAAAGACAAGAAGTGCACTTTTACTAACATTCAGAGACATATGTATATTATCAATCCAAGTTTCAAGGATGCATAAGTAATTTTGTAACGATTGATACAGTGAATTTAGGTCATCATTGGACGCGAAAAATCGATGTCATTGGCATAAACGTACACATGAATGTCCTGGAGCGAAGGAATGGAGCTTAAAAATATATTAAATAAAACAGGAGATAACACTGATCCTTGTGGTACTCTGCGTTTCTACCTATACCTTAACGATGAACATCCGCTTTGAAAACAGTAGAATTCTCTTTTCCTTAAAAATTCTGCAATCCACGCCGTGATGTATTTCGGAAACCTGTACATCTCTAGTAGCTTTATCAGAAGTCCATGCTCCACGGAATCATAAGCTTTAGCTAGATATAAAGAGATTAATGCTAAATATTCTCTCCTACGACGTTCCTACGACGTGCAAATTGTACTCGACTCTCTAAATCTACGTGCGCACACCATATCGAGCACTCTGATATAAATCCAATTTGACTGGGACTAAGTATTGAGTGTTCAGCTATGTATGTCGTCATTCGGCCATTCAAAATTCTTTCTATTAGTTTAACCAAGTTGGATGTGAGAGAAATTGGTCTAATATTATCTAAATAATATCCACCTCCCTGTTTTTTGAGTATCGGAATTACCTTAGCAATGTTCCATTCTGAGGTTATCCAGGGATTTTTTAAAGAATAATTTACCATATTCAAAATTCCGTGCGGGGACAATTCATACAGAATTTTTATCACGGCTGTGGTAACTCCATCTGCTCCTGGCGCTGAATAAGGCAGAGAGCGAACAACAGCCGCCAATTCTTGAAACATAACTTCCTTAAATTCTTCTAGCCGTAGTGATTTCAATTGGTACGGTGGAACTATTGAAGTAAACCTGTCTTCTAGCCCTTTCCAATATTTTCCAATAATTCGGACAATTCGTGTGGCGAAAGGACGAAAGAGTCAATATTTGCTGGAACCGGATTCATATTTCGTGAGCTTAAAAATCTAAAAAGGGTTTTCTTGTTTTTAGAATTAGAGAGATAACTGAATTTATTGTCATCATACTCATATTTGACTTTAGGTATCGCACGCTTGAAAGATGCAGCAACGAATTGGTAATCAGTCCAATTTTTTGAACATTGACTACAAGAAGTTTCTTCCAGGCAGCTTTCCGTTTTCGGTGAGCCCGTGTGCATTCTGAATTCCACCACGGACTAAAGATTTACGTGTGGCCGAGTTTAAATTAAAAGCTGAACTCTTTAAGGAACGTTTTAAAACTGCACAGAGACTCATAGCCCTAATATCCTCTTGCATATTCATACGGGAGAGCATCGTAGACTTCAACTCCTTTTGAAATTTGTCATAATTTACAAATGTATTATGTTTTCTTCTGAAGGAATTCACAGGGAAATCAATCTCAAATATAATAGGAAGGCGGTCGCTGTTGGTTGCACAGTCTATAGTTTTCCACGAGGATCAGGTTAAAGATGAGCTGGAAAAAGTGAGATCTAGAGCTGATTGACACTGGCCGCGAACAAAAGTAACAACTTTCGAGTTTACACAAGAAAGGTGATTGTCAAGAGTCCATTCTCACAGGAGGTTTCCACCCAAATCAGTTTTAAATCCCCAAGACACATGATCAGACCTGAGTCACCAGCGAGTATTATGTCTTTTTTGCACGAAGCTAATGCGATGTCTAGAGATCGGGTATCCTGCACTCCTGCCGGAAAATATAAATTAACTAGGGAAAAAGGGGAGCAGTCTGGAAGTGGTATGTCTAATGCTAGAATTTCACATTCAGCAGACATACATTTATACGATATCGTGGCCTTGTGACTAAATTTTGTTGAAATCAAGGAAGCAACGCCACCACCTCTGGTAGGGCAATCCAAACAAAATAATTGATAATTTTTTAGGAAAAACTTTTGATCATTTGAGAGCCAGGTTTCTTGCAATACAATTATGTCTGGGAAAATTCAGAAGAAATATATGATAAATCTGTAGTAGCAGAAGCAATCGAACGGAAAATCCACTGTAAGATTTTTAGGGAGCCTACGGTAGCGGAAACCGCCTGCTCCAAAATACTCTCTTTCAAGAAATCTTTCTTGGAAAGATTCTCTTTTACAAATTTTTTAGGCTTCGACTTAGGGGACATTTTGGGGAGAGGAGATCTGGTGCGTTTCAGACTCTTAAGTTCCATTTATGCATCCTGAAATACTTTATAACCGTCTGTTAGGGGTTCTGGTTCCGTCTCCATATGAGTAGACGGTCCTGCGCAAGGAGAGTTAGTTACCGGAGTAGGTGACGATGTTTGGTTTTGAGCTAGATTTAAAATATTCGAAACTTGGGATGCTTAAACCTGGGTAGAGGTTGTGTTAATGAGCTGCGCCAGCGGACTAGACAGCATTTGTGCCAAGGACTCAAAAACAGTTGTCGCAAGACGTTCCATGGCCTTTTCTGTAGCCTTCTCTACTGCTTCTGCTATGGCCTTGGATACAGAAATTTTTAAGCCAGCAGGTTGACGAGCTGTTACACCTGCATAGCCCTGGGCTCTTCCTTGAAGCTCAGTAAACGCTTCTCTACGTGAGCATCGCCTGCATTCCACCACTTCAAGTATTCTTAATTCTTGTTCCTTCGCCGTGCAGTTCAACAGTCTGCAGCGGGAGCTTCATGACAAAGACAACATTTTTCTTCTAGAGATTTACAGTCTGTGCTGTCGTAATTTTCTCCACATAGTCGGCGTCGAGTGACCCACCTGCAGCCTTTTATGCTGTGCCCGTAACGCCAACATTTCAAGCACTGAAGTGGTCTTGGAGTTAGTGGCTCTACTTTGTATATCAGGGGCCATGCCTTAATTTGAGATGGAGGGGCTGTTCCAGTGAACGTAACAATCACCGATTCTGTAGGCTTCTTGTTCTCGATAATTTGGCTGCATCGGTATACAGAAACAGCACCAGCAACTGAAAACAAGTCTAATACGTCTTATGGGTCCCGGCTCGCGTCGACACCGCGAACTAAGCCTTTAGAGCAAGCAAGGTGTGCTGGAATAAGCGGGCTCACCGGATTCGATGCGAATTGGGAACAGTTGAGAAGTTCTCGAACAGATTCCTGGTCTGATGAGCAGCACAGAATACCACCGCGACCAAACTGACGGACCTCGGTGATCTGCTGGAACTGAGAAGAGGCTTTTCGAAGCTCCACTTGAATGGCTTTCGGGTTCTTCATCTGAATTGATCCCCCATTGGTAGGTACTGGAGCCACAGGGACAATCTTGTTGCCACTGCTTAAAAATTTCTCTATCGGCCACTCTCGAGCAGAGAGAGAAGCTAGCCAAGGGGAATACCCTTGACCGGGAGAAGAGAGAGACATCAGGTTAGTCTGACTGGCTTAAGCTCGCAACTCACTAAACAGGTAGGTGAAAAAAGAAACAATGTACAACTCAAAATAAAAACGAAAACTCGAAACGAACAGTATAATACCGCCGCCCGATACTTGACTACACCGACTTACAACATGGTCACGTTCACGGATGCCTCGATGAAACGGCAGCAGCCAAGATGGCCTCGAACTGCAGCCAATCGGCAGAAAGAAACTTTTTCTTCTTATTCCTACTTACTTGTCTCGTCTTGTTTCCTAAACTTTGGCGCATACCCACTACGGTGGATTGGCCAAAAAGCAAGTGGTTTCAACTATGTTTATGAGAAATTTAATAAAAACGTGATCGTAATTCGAGATTTAATCTTAATTTTGAGATAAAGCAACTTTGTCATGAAGAAGTGAAATAATAGGAATAATTCATAATTCTAGAAATTCAGCAAGGTAATCTTTTTGTATCTCTAATGAAATTGTAAACTGCAAGAAAAGCATCCCTGTGACGGTGTCCCAGTGAAGTCGCCCAAAAGGAGATAATGGTTGGTGAGGTTAATAGGCCAAGTTTTCGAAATGCAATTTCTAAGAATTTTTTTTGTCTTACAAATCGGCGGCACGAAAGGAAAAAATCCTCAATGGATTCGGATTCATTGCAGAAAGAACATAAAGGAGACACAGCTAGACCAGACCTGTGTAAGTAAAAATTTAGAGGCAGTATAGGGCATCTCAATTTTGTAACGGCAACTTCCAATTGCCTTCATGTACACCAATTATTATTCCATGAGAAGCAAAGATGGTGGAATCAGAAGACGATGTTAAAATAGATTTTGCGGAATTTTGTGATATCGAGAAATTTCTGTACCTAGCTGCGGTGACATAAGCTGATGTCGGCAAAACAGATATGACAGGGCCATTAAGTGATGCTCGTGCGAGTGAATCAGCCATTTCATTTAAGTGCAAACCGCGATGTCCCGGTACCCAAAGCAAGTAGACTTGCCGCAAGTACGAAGGAACCATTGAACAAAATGTTCGCAATTTTTTTTTAATTTGACAAGGCTGTAAGTGCTGTGCATACAGACAGTGAGTCAGTCACAATAACAGCTAATGAATCATTTTGGGGAATTTTTCGTAGGGCTAATATAATCGCTATTAGTTCTGCCTGAAAAATAGGTGTGAAGTCGGGAAGGCGAAGAGTAAGACCACTGAAGAGATTCAGAGAAGATCCCCACTCCTGCCTTCTCATTGCACACGGAAGCGTCGGTAGCTATTATGTTGTCAGTAGCTCGCTGGTTTAGCTGGTCTTTTAATATATTATTTAAATGTCTGCTAGGCAACAGTTTAGCATGTCCTCGAATTCAATTTTGAGGTCTGTTAAAGCATTATTCGAATGGCAAACTTGACGTAATGACACATTCAATTGCTGTAACTGTGCGTGCACAAATATTGTCTGAGGACTGTGTAATCGTGACCACGATACGTTAAAAAAACTCATACGGTTCGGTGAAAAATATGTATTGTGCACGCCTCTTTTAAAAATTTAAGAATTTTCAAGAAGTCTGAACCGTAAGCATACGGAATCTACAATCTATAGTGGGTATATTAGCTTCCTGATATAACACAGTGTTGGCAACGAATCTAGGTAGCCTAAGGCATAATCGTAGAGATTTTCTTTCTAATAGTATCAGACGTTTAATTTTATAGGCAGGACAACCGGAAATTAACACGCAACCAAATTCTAATATGGGGCGAATATACATTTTATATATTATCATTAAAGTATCCCTGCGTAGTGCAGAGCGACGGTGACTGAGCCGGTGGAGCATAGCTACGGCACATTCTGCCTTTGTTGCGATATGTTCAATGTGAGTGCGCCAGACAAGCTTGCCATTGTATATGACACCAAGGTATTTCACCGAGTCAACTTGAGGAATGGTTTCCTGGTGATACTGGAGGGATATATGCACTGGTGCAGCGAACGTGAAAACTAGTGCAGCACTTTTGTTAACTTTTAATGACATACATAACTCATCTAGCCATGCCTCAGGCCTTCCTAGGTAATTCTTCAACGACTGGTGCAGTAAGTGTACATTAGTTGCAGATGTAAAAATGCGATATCGTCCGCATAAACATAAACGTTGACTTCCCTGGACAAAAGAATTGTGCTTAGAAAACGTTAAACAAAATGGGTGAAAGAACGGCACCCTGCGGTACCCCTCTTGTTTGCTTGTATTTTGACGTCGAAATGCCGTGTTGATAACAATAAAATTCTCTGTCTCTCATAAATTCATATATCCATGCGATAATATACTTAGGTAAATTCGTAGTCTTCAGTTTATTGAATAGAATAAGGTATTCTACAGTGTCGTATGCTTTTTCCAGATCCAGCGTCACCAAAGCTGCATACTCTCGTTTGCGACGAGCTAGTTTAATGCGGCTCTCTAGATCTACATGAGCGCACCATATCGAGTGCCCGGGACGAAATCCAATTTGACAAGGACTGAGAATTGTATCCTCCTGCATAGAATGAGTTATATGCCCATGAACAATCCTTTCTAATAATTTTACGACATTGCAAGTAAGAGAAATTGGCCTTACGCTGTCTATGTTAAGTCCAGCTGCTTTTTTCTTCAACAGTGGAATCATTTTAGCTACCCTCCACTCTCTTGGAATCCAGGAATTTTTTAGACAAAAATTTATTATATTTTATAGGTCTTGAGGCGCACAATGAAACAAACAACTTTTAGCATTCGTGTTGTAATTCCATCTCGGCCTGGGGCTGACGCCGGCAATAATCTATGTTTTCAAGCTCTGTCAATGTGACTTCCACAAAGTCGTCTCCCGAGGGAGGTTTCGATAGTCCTGTCGGCAATTTATGTGTAAATCGTTGCGCTAGACATTTAGCAATTTTCTGAAGTGACTCTGATAACTCCTTTGTTGATAGAACGACTGAGTCGATAATCACTGGGGCTGGTATAACTTTACGGGATCGAAGAAATTTAAACACAGCTTTTTTATTACTAGACTTAGAAAGATATGCCCCGCAGGGGCGTCTGCGTCAGCAGGCGTTTGGTGAGTTGCGCCACCACGTACCCGAGCACACGAGGTTTGGAACCTCCCGCGTCTAACCGTGCGCGGCTTAGCCGTGTCCGGGGAAAAGGGGATCCTGGGGGTTGAGCCAACGCCGGGTGTTTGGACCTTTACGGCCCCTCGGCGGAGGCAACACACCCCTTTGGCCTCGGCTTCACGTAGACGGCACCCCCGGACTGACCCACCCGGGGGAAATCGGTAGTTGCCTTTTCCTGTCTCTCTCTCCAATCTTCGTCTTTCTCTCTCGCCTTTTCATCTTTTCTGTCGTCTACTCTCTTCCATATTACTTCCGACCTTCTTGGCAGCGAGGGTTAACCCTGTGTGAGTAGCCTACCTAGGTTATTTCATATTCGGTTATAGTGGTGACGTACAGCTGGCGTCCGCAGGACTTGCTTTTATAAGACCTGTGGCGTCCCCTTGTTGGGCTCCACGGTGGGCGGCTGGCGTTACTGCCGAAAACTGCAATTTTCTATGGATAGCTCCTTTCCTAAACTCTCTGATCGCCCTCAGAAACGAGGGCGCACCGAAGAAGTATTTAAATTTTTTGGCCGTAACACTGAGAATTTTCCCCGATATCAAGTAATACACTGTGAGAAACCAGGAAAGACAACGAGAATGATCTCGCCCTTCCTCGTTTCCAAAAGTCTAACTCAGACAATTGGCCGAGGCTATAAGGCAACCAGACTTGCGAGTGGCGACCTTCTCTTGGAACTACATGACAAAAAGCAATATGAAAAACTTTGTAATCTAGTGTCTCTCGGGGACATACCAGTTTCAGTGACCCCACACCGCACCATGAACACCATCCGCGGTGTGATTTCCGATGATGATCTCATGGAGCTGAGCGAGTCTGAACTTCTGGAAGAATGGAAAGAACAAAATGTGATCAACGTAAAACGAATCAGAATGAGGCGTGATGGTAAAGAAATTGACACTAAGCACCTAATACTCACATTCGGTTCCAGTGTGCTGCCAGAAACCATCGAGGCAGGTTACATTAAAATCCGAGTAAGGCCGTACATCCCTAACCCTCTCCGTTGCTTCAAATGCCAAAGATTTGGCCACAGTTCACAGAACTGCCGAGGCCGTCAGACTTGTGCAAAATGCAGTGCGAACGAACATCTCTCTGAATCATGTGAAAACTCTCTCCACTGTGTGAACTGTGATGGGGAGCATGCCGCATACTCGCGGTCGTGCCCCACCTGGAAAAGAGAAAAAGAAATAGTATCAATCAAAGTAAAGGAGAACATATCATTCAAGGAGGCACGTAGGCGGGTATCATACCTGCCCAAGAACACCTTTGCCGATGTGGCGCGTCAGGGGGCAGCGACACAACGGTTTCCGGCGGCTGTCCGGCTCACACGCGGTGAGCTGCCAGCGACGCCATCCGCCCCCTCGGCGGCTGCAGCTAGCGCTGCTCTGCCACCTCAGAACAAGGGGCCATCGACCTCCGGGCTGGTGGCCTCAGGGATCTCGTCCATCGAGACGAGGCCCGCACGTAAAACAAACCGCTCGCAAGAGCGCGTGCCCAGCGCCTCGCAAGAGGCCATGGACACAACAACAAGCCAGACGGCGCCATCAGCGCCTAAGGAGCGCCGTGAATCTCGCGATCGCTCCAAACAAGAAAAAGCCCGCATCACAGGGCCCGACAAGGGCTCTGTGAAGTAACTGCTCTCTCTTAAACACACAGCACAAAAAACATTCCCACGATGAATACACAAATAATACAGTGGAACGTCAGAGGACTCCTTCACAACCTCGATGACGTTAAAGACATCCTACACAGTTTTAACCCTAAGGTGCTGTGTGTTCAAGAAACGCACCTGAAATGTACACAAACAAACTTTCTCAGACAATATGCCATTTTTCGCAAAGACCGCGATGACACTGTTGTGTCATCCGGTGGTGTGGCTATCATAGTAGACAGAGGTGTTGCCTGCCGGGAATTAAAACTTCATACGCCCCTAGAGGCAGTTGCTGTCCGAGGGGTGTTGTTTGACAAGCTAATCACTATTAGTTCAATATACATCCCTCCCAGCTATTCACTTAATAAAACGGAATTTCAAAATTACATAGATGAACTTCCTGCTCCATACATAGTTGTCGGAGATTTAAATGCACATAACACCTTGTGGGGAGACTCTCGTTGCGATGCGAGAGGTCGCCTGATTGAAAACTTTCTGTTTTCCTCACGAGCATGTATACTAAATAAGAAAGAGCCAACGTACTACAGCGTGGCGCATAATACATACTCCTCCATAGATTTAAGTATCGTGTCATGTACGCTAATCCCGTACCTGGAGTGGTCCGTTATCAAAAACCCTTTTGGGAGCGACCACTTCCCAATCATGTTAAACTTAACAAAACAAGATGGATGCTCGGCACACATTCCCCGATGGAAGGTGGAGACAGCTAACTGGGAACATTTCCGAGAACTTACATATTTAAGCACGGACGATATTGCCTCCTTTAATATAGAAGACGCTGTGGCGTATATAACAGGCTTAATAATTGACGCTGCCACGAAATGCATCCTTCAAACTAACGGACTTACGAATAAACGTCGCATCCCGTGGTGGAATGAAGAATGTAAACAAGCACGGAAAAATCAAAACAAAGCTTGGGGACGACTTCGCGACTCCCCAACTGCTGAAAATTTGATTAGTTTCAAACAAATAAAGTCCCAGGGTAGAAGAACACGTCGACGTGCTAAAAGGGAGAGTTGGGAGAAGTACATCTCCAGTATAAATTCTTACACGGATGAGACAAAAGTGTGGAATCGAGTAAATAAATTAAAAGGCCGGGAGGTACACCCTTTACCGTTAGTCAGTACACAAGGTGAGAGCCTGGAAGACCAGGCAGGTTGTCTGGGCGAACACTTCGAACATGTATCCAGTGCGTCCCACTACACACAAGCATTTCTCAGGTTCAAAGAACACGCAGAGCGAAAGCCCCTTGATCGAAAATGTTCACAAAATGAAGATTACAACTGCCCATTCAGCCTAGTTGAACTTAAAGCTTCTCTTACTTGCTGCAACAACTCGGCGCCAGGCGGCGATCGTGTCATGTATGAAATGATTAAGCATCTGCATCCTGAAGCGCTGAAAACACTCCTGTCTCTTTTCAATGCCATGTGGGCGGCTGGGTATATCCCGCCCTCGTGGAAGGAGGCCATAGTCATCCCCGTGCTTAAACAAGGCAAAAACCCGTCCCTAGCCAGCAGCTACAGGCCAATAGCGCTAACAAGCTGTCTGTGCAAACTATTTGAAAAAATGATCAACAGGCGCTTAATCTGTTTCCTTGAAAATAACAAATTACTAGACCCCTTCCAATGTGGTTTCAGGGAAGGTATGTCCACAACAGACCACCTTGTTCGCATTGAGTCTTATATTAGAGACGCTTTTATACATAAGCAGTTCTGTCTTTCAGTGTTCCTCGACCTAGAGAAAGCTTATGACACGACATGGCGCTACGGCATTCTCAGAGATCTTTCTGCGATGGGTATCCGTGGCAACATGTTAAACACAATCGAAAGTTACCTATCTAATCGCACATTCCGCGTAAGAGTGGGTAACGCTTTTTCGAAGTCATTCACCCAAGAGACCGGTGTGCCACAAGGGGGCGTGCTTAGTTGCACACTATTTATTGTAAAAATGAGTTCCCTGCACACAGTCATCCCACGCACTATGTTTTATTCTGTTTATGTCGACGATGTGCAGATAGCCTTTAAGTCATGCAATATTGCCATCTGCGAACGACAAGCGCAGCTGGGAATAAACAGATTGTCCAAATGGGCAGATGAGAATGGTTTTAAAGTAAACGCCCAGAAGAGCACTTGCGTACTCTTTACAAACAAGAGAGGCATAACGCCTGTCCCCAGTATAGAAATCAAAGGAGATGCGCTCTCTGTGAGCAGCGAGCATAAGTTTCTAGGCATTATTTTAGATTCCAAGCTTACATTTATTCCTCATATTAAGTATCTGAGGGCAAAATGCCTGAAGACAATGAACCTTTTAAAGCTTCTGTCACGTTCGACTTGGGGTAGTGATCGAAAGTGTCTGCTTAACCTCTATAAAAGTCTTGTCCGCTCACGTCTCGATTACGGAGCTATAGTGTATAATTCCGCAACGCCAAGTGCATTAAAAATACTAGACCCCGTTCACCATCTGGGAATCCGCCTCGCGACCGGTGCTTTCCGAACAAGTCCTATCCAGAGCCTCTACGTAGAGTCGAATCAGTGGTCACTCCATCTGCAGCGTTCATATAGCAGTTTCACGTATTTTCTGAGCAGACGCGCGAACACTGAACATCCTTCCTATTCAACTATAAATGACGTGACCGCTACCACACTCTTCCATAATCGACCGGCAGCAAGAAAGCCCTTCTCTTTGCGCGTGAGGAACCTCAGTGAGGAAATGGGTGTTCCTGTTCTTGAACATTCTCTTATGGCTCCAGCAAAACTGTTACCACCGTGGCAGTGGCAACTCATAGATTGCGATACATCATTTGTAGAGGTTACGAAAAACGCACCAGAGGCACACATTAAAATGCACTTCCTAGAGCTTCAATCCAAGTACTCATGCGCAGAGTTTTACACAGACGCTTCTAGGTCACATACCGGCGTGTCATATGCAGCCGTCGGCCCATCCTTCTCGGAATCCGGTGTACTGCACCCGGAAACGAGTATCTTTACGGCTGAGGCCCATGCACTATTGTCGGCCGTGAACCATATAAGGAAATCAAAACTTCAAAAAGCAATTATATTTACAGACTCCCTAAGCGTCGTGAAAGCCCTGATGTCACTCTGCAAACACAAAAATCCTTTACTAACTGAGCTCTATTCCATCCTATGCAGAGCGTATATATCAAACCGGCATATAATTATATGCTGGGTGCCGGGTCATAGAGGCATTGAGGGTAATGTTCGAGCAGATCAAATGGCCACATCTATTACATCTCAGGCTATTAACCCTACAACTGCTGTTCCTGCAACAGATTTGAAGCCTTTCCTGCGAAAGAAACTGCGAAGCCACTGGCAACGCTTATGGGACACGGAAAGAAATAATAAGCTTCACTTGATAAAACCACAGTTAGGCTTCTGGCCCCCCATAACGAAAACACGACGAGCTGATGTCCTGTTCTGTCGCCTAAGAATAGGACATACATATGGCACCCACAATTTTTTGCTTACTGGTGATGAACCACCAACCTGTGGTAGATGTGGTGAGAGGCTGACTGTCCTCCACGTCCTCGTGGAGTGTCGGGAAGCTGAAACAGAGAGAAAGAAACATTTTCCTCAAGCGTACCGATTTCATCTGCCTCTTCATCCCATCATGTTTCTTGGTGAAGAACCGCTTTTTAACGACAAAGCAGTCGTCGATTTCTTGAACGATGTGGTCCTTCATGTTATTAGTCCAATGAGTTCGTAGCGCATCCTCTCTCCAGAGGATGCCGCTGTGATGGTAGTTTTTATAGCACATGCCTCCAGGCCCTTGTGATTCAAGGGCTCTGTATAGGCAGTGATGCTTCTTACCAATTACTGCATCTTAAATATTTTAAATGTCGTGTCATTCTTTCTCAACGCATTCTTCCCTTCATAGTACACCTCATTAGTCATTTCCATGATTTTAGTACCTTTATATTTTACGCACTTTACAGCGATTATTTTTAGGCCCCTTTACAGCCACGCTTCATCTACTTCTCAGAATTCATCGCTCCACTGCACACTCACAAACACTGACATGGCGCTCTTTGGCCATAACTGGCCCTTGCGCCATAAAACACCACACATCATCATCATCAGAAAGATATGTGTAGTGTTTCGAAGCGTAATCGTCCTTAGCTTTTGCGACTGTTCACTTAAATGTAGCAGCTACCTACTTATAAGCTGCCTAATTTACAAGGCATTGGTTATACAAAAGTATTTTCCATGCAGCTTTTCAACGTCTAAACTCTCGCTCACAGTCATAATTCCACCATGGACAACAAGAACCACCTTTAGTAGATGGTACGACAAACTGAGACTTTTTTGATGTTGGTTTTAGTATTCAACAAAGGCTCATTGCCTTAATATCCTTCTCCATGCTTCCTGAGCGTTTATAGCTGATTTTAACACATTTTTAAATTTTGAGTAATTTACAAAAGTGCGCACATGATTATCTAAACAAGTTGACGGAGTAACCAGTTCAAAAATTATAGGTAGATGATCACTGTTAGTACCGGAGTCAACTGCATTCCAGGAGGTGATTGAAATTCTCGAGCTGACAAACGTAAGATCTAGGGCAGAACGTGACTGACCGCGAACGAAAGTATGTACTCCTGAATTTAAACAGGAGAAATGATTTGACAAATACCAATCCCACAACCGTTTGCCACAAGTATCCGTTCGGAAACCCCACGATACATGGTGAGAATTAAAGTCGCCTACTAGTATGACGTTTTTCTTACTGCAAGCAATAGTGGTATCGAGATAACGGGTATCTAGCACACCAGCAGGGAAGTACGTGTTAACTAGGGAAAACGGCGTGCAACCAGAAAGCGTTATATCCAATAGTAACATCTCACATTCTGGTGACATTATCTGATGATGATGATGATGATGATGTGTGGTGTTTTATGGCGCAAGGGCCAGTTATGGCCAAAGAGCGCCATGCCAGTATTTGTGAGTGTACCGTCGAGCAATGAATTCTGAGAAGTAGATGAAACGTGGCTGTAAAGGGGCCTAAAATTATCGCTGTAAAGTGCGTAAAATAGATATGTACTAAAATCATGGCAATGACTAATGATGTGTACTATGAAATGAGTAATGCATTGAGAAAGAAGAATAATATATTTAAAATATTTAGGATGCAGTAATTGGAAAGAAGCACTACTACCTAAACAGAGCCCATGAACCACAAGGGCCTGGAGGCATGTGCTATAAAAAATTATCACAGCAACATCCTCTGGAGAGAGGATGTGCTACGAACTTATTGGGCTAATAACATGTAGCACAACATCATTAAAAAAATCGAGGACTGCTTTGGCATAAAAAAGCGGTTCTTCACCAATAAACAGCATGGGATGCAGAGGGATATTGTAGCGGTATGCTACAGGAAAATGTTTCCTTCTCTCGGCTTCGGCTTCCCGACACTCCACGAGGACGTGGAGGACGGTCAGCCTCTCACCACATCTACCACAGGTTGGTGGTTCATCACCAATAAGCAAAAAATTGTGGGTGCCATATGTATGTCCTATTCTTAGACGACAGAACAGGACATCAGTTCGTCGTGTTTTAGTTATGGGGGGCCAGTAACCTAACTGTGACTTAATCAAATGAAGCTTATTACTTGTTTGTGTGTCCCACAAGCATTGCCAGTGGCTTCGCCGTTTCTTTCGCAAGAAAGGTTTCAAATCTGTTGCAGAAACAGCAGCTGTAGAGTTAATAGCGGGTGATGTCACTGATGTGGCCATTTGGTCGGCAAGAACATTGCCCTCGATGCCTCTATGCCCAGGCACCCAGCATATAATGACATGCTGGTTAGTTGCGTAAGCTCTACAAAGAACAGAATAGAGCTCAATGAGTACAGGATTTCTTAGTTTGCAGAATGACATCAAGGCTTTCACGACACTTTGAGAGTCTGTATATATGACAGTCTTTTGAAGTTTTGATTTCTTTATATGCTTTACAGCTGATAAAAGTGCATAGGACTCAGCCGTAAAGATACTTGTTTCCGGGTGGAGTACACCGGATTCCGAGAAGGATGGGCCGACGGCTGCATAAGAAACCCCGGCGTGTGACTTAGAAGCGTCTGTGTAATACTCTGTGCGCGGGTACTTGGACTGAAGTTCTAGGAAATGCATTTTAATGTCTGCCTCTGATGCGAGTTTCGTGACTTCTATAAATGATATGTCACAATCTATGAGCTGCCACTGCCACGGAGGTAACAGTTTCACTGGGGCCATAGGACGATGATCAAGCAGCGGAACACCCATTTCCTCACTAAGATTCCTCGCACGCAAAGAGAACGGCTTTCTCGCTGCAGGTCGATTGTGGAATAGTGTGGCAGCGGTCACATCGTTTATTGTTGAATAAGACGGATGTTCAATATTTGCTTGCACTTTCAGAAAATATGTAAAACTGCTGTATGACCGCTGCAGATGAAGTGACCACTGATTCGACTATACGTAGAGGCTCTGGATTGGACTTGTCCTGAAAGCACCAGTCGCGAGACGGATACCTAAGTGGTGAACAGGGTCTAGTATTTTTAATGCACTTGGCGTTGCAGAATTATAAATTATAGACCCGTAATCAAGGCGTGAGAGGACAAGACTTTTATACAGGTTAAGCAAACACTTTCGATCACTACCCCAAGTCGTACGCGACAGAAGCTTTAAAAGGTTCATTGTCTTCAGGCATTTGGCCTTAAGATACTTAATATGAGGAATAAATGTAAGCTTGGAATCCCTAATAATGCCTAGAAACTTATGCTCGCTGCTGACAGAGAGTGCATCTCCTTTGATTTGTATACTGGGGACAGGCGTTATGCCTCTCTTGTTTGTAAAGAGTACGCAAGTGCTCTTCTGGGCGTTTTCTTTAAAACCGTTCTCATCTGCCCATTTGGACAATTTGTTTATTACAAGCTGCACTTGTCGTTCGCAGATGGCAATATTGCATGACTTGAAGGCAATTTGCACATCGTCGACATAAACAGAGTAAAACATTGTCCGTGGAATGACTGTGTGCAGGGAATTCATTTTTACAATAAATAGTGTGCAACTAAGCACGCCTCCCTGTGGCACACCGGTCTCTTGCGTAAATGACCTAGACAAAACGTTACCTACTCTTACGCGGAATGTGCGATTAGATAGGTAACTTTCAATTGCGTTTAACATGTTGCCACGGACACCCATCGCCGAAAGATCTCGAAGAATGCCGTAGCGCCATGTTGTGTCGTAAGCTTTGTCTAGGTCAAGAAACACTGAAAGACAGAACTGTTTATGTATAAATGCATCCCTGATATAAGACTCAATGCGAACAAGGTGGTCTGTTGTGGACATACCTTCCCTGAAATCACATTGGAAGGGGTCTAGTAGTTTGTTATTTTCAAGGAAACATATTAGGCGCCTGTTGATCATTTTTTCAAATAGTTTGCACAGACAGCTTGTTAGCGCTATTGGCCTGTAGCTGCTGGCTAGGGACGGGTCTTTGCCTTGTTTAAGCACGGGGATGACTATGGCCTCCTTCCACGAGGGCGGGATATACCCAGCCGACCACATGCCATTGAAAAGAGACAGGAGTGTTTTCAGCGCTTGAGGATGCATGTGCTTAATCATTTCATACATGACACGATCGCCGCCTGGCGCTGAGTTGTTGCAGCAAGTAAGAGAAGCTTTAAGTTCAGCTAGGCTGAATGGGCAGTTCCAATCTTCATTTTGTGAACATTTTCGATCAAGGGGCTTTCGCTCTGCGTGTTCTTTGAACCTGAGAAATGTTTGTACGTAATGGCACGGACTGGATACATGTTCAAAGTGTTCGCCCAGACAACCTGCCTGGTCTTCGAGGCTCTCACCATGGGTACAGACTAAGGGTAATGGGTGTACCTCCCGGCCTTTTATTTTATTAAGTCGATTCCACACTTTTGTCTCATCCGTGTAAGAATTTATACCGGAGATGTACTTCTCCCAACTCTCTCTTTTAGCACGTCGGCGTGTCCTTCTACCCTGGGATATTATTTGCTTGAAACTAATCAAGTTTTCGGCAGTTCGAGAGTCGCGAAGTCGTCCCCAAGCTTTGTTTTGACTTTTCCGTGCTTGTTTACATTCTTCATTCCACCACGGGATGCGACGTTTATTCGTAAGTCCGTTAGTTTGACGGATGCATTTCGTGGCAGCGTCAATTATAAAGCCTGTTATATACGCCACAGCGTCTTCTATGTTAAGGGAGGCAATATCGTCTGTGCTTAAATATGTAAGTTCTCGGAAACGTTCCCAGTTAGCTGTCTCCACCTTCCATCGGGGAATGTGTGCCGAGCATCCATCTTGTTTTGTTAAGTTTAATATAATTGGGAAGTGGTCGCTCCCAAAAGGGTTCTTGAGAACGGACCACTCCAGGTATGGCATTAGTGTACTCGATGCTATACTTAGGTCAATAGATGAATATGTGTTATGTGTAACGCTGTAATACGTAGGCTCTTTCTTGTTAAGTAATGATGCGCCTGAAGAAAACAGAAAATTTTCAATTAGGCGACCTCTCGCATCGCAACGTGAGTCTCCCCACAAAGTGTTATGTGCGTTGAAATCTCCGACAACTATGTATGGCTCCGGAAGTTCATTTATGTAGTTTTGGAATTCGGTTTTATGTAGTTGATAATTGGGAGGGATGTATATAGAGCTGACAGTGACCAGCTTGTCAAACAACACCCCTCGGACAGCAACTGCCTCTAGGGGCGTACGAAGCCTTAGTTCCCGGCATGCAATACCTCTGTCGACTACAATAGCCACACCACCGGAAGACACGACTGTGTCATCGCGGTCTTTACGAAAAATGGCGTATTGCCGGAGAAAATTTGTTTGCGTGTGTTTGAGGTGTGTTTCTTGGACACACAGCACCTTTGGATTATAATTATCTAGGAGTTCTTTGATGTCATCGAGATTGTGGAGGAGTCCTCGGACATTCCACTGTAATATTTGTGTATCCATGTTGAATGTGGTTTTTGTGCTGTGTGTTAAGAAAGAGGAATTACTTCACAGAGCCCTTTCCGGGCGCCGTGATGCGGTGTTGTTCTTGTTTGGAGCGATCGCGAGACTCTCGCGGCTCCTTAGGCGCTAGTGGCGCCGTCTGGCTGGTTGCTGTGTCCATAGCCTCTTGCGAGGCGCTGGACACGCGCTCTTGCGAGCGGTTTGTTTGACGAGAAGGCCTCGCCTCGAGGGACGAGGCCCTGGAGGCCACCAGCCCGGAGGTCGATGGCCCCGTGTTCTGAGATGGCGGAGCAGTGTTAGCTGCAGCCGCCGAGGGGGCGGATGGCGTCGCTGGCAGCACACCGCGTGTGAGCCGGACAGCCGCCGGAAACCGTTGTGTCGCTGCCCCCTGACGCGCCACATCGGCAAAGGTGTTCTTGGGCAGGTATGATACCCGCCTACGTGCCTCCTTGAATGATATGTTCTCCTTTACTTTGATTGTTACTATTTCTTTTTCTCTTTTCCAGGTAGGGCACGACCGCGAGTATGCGGCGTGCTGCCCATCACAGTTCACACAGTGGAGAGAGTTTTCACATGATTCAGAGAGATGTTCCTTCGCACTGCATTTTGCACAGGTCTGACGGCCTCGGCAGTTCTGTGAACTGTGGCGAAATCTTTGGCATTTAAAGCAACGGAGAGGGTTGGGGATGTACGGCCTTACTCTGAGTTTAATATAACCTGCCTCGGATGGTTTCTGGCAGCACACTGGAACCGAATGTGAGTATTAGATGCTTCCTGTCAATTTCTTTACCATCACGCCTCATTCTGATTCGTTTTACATTGATGACGTTTTGTTCTTTCCATTCTTCCAGAAGTTCAGCTTCGGTCAGCTCCATGAGATCATCATCGGAAATCACACCGCGGATGGTGTTCATGGTGCGGTGTGGGGTAACTGAAACGGGTATGTCCCCGAGAGACACTAGGTTAGATAGTTTGTCATGTTGCTTTTTGTCGTGAAGTTCCAGAAGAAGGTCACCACTTGCTAGTCTGGTTGCCTTATAGCCTGGGCCAATTGTCTGAGTTAGACTTTTGGAAACGAGGAAAGGCGAGATCATTCTCGTTGTCTTTCCTGGTTTCTCACAGTGTATTACTTGATATCGGGGAAAGTTCTCAGTGTTGCGACCAAAAAATTTAAATACTTCGGTGCGCCCTCGTTTCTGAGGGCGATCAGAGAGATTGGGAAAGGAGCTATCCATAGAAAATTTGCAGTTTTCGGCAGTAACGCCAGCCGCCCACCGTGGAGCCCAACAAGGGGACGCCACAGGTCTTATAAAAACAAGTCCTGCGCACGCCAGCCGTACGTCATCACTATAACCGAATATGAGATAACCTAGGTCGGCTACTCACACAGGTTAACCCTCGCTGCCAAGAAGATCGGAAGTAATATAGAAGATAGTAGAAGACAGGAAAGATGAAAAGGCGAGACAGAAAGACGAAGATTGGAGAGAGAGACAGGAAAAGGCAACTACCGATTTCCCCCGGGTGGGTCAGTCCGGGGGTGCCGTCTACGTGAAGCCGAGGCCAAAGAGGTGTGTTGCCTCCGCCGGGGGGCCATAAAGGTCCAAACACCCGGCTTCGGCTCAACCTCCAGGATCCCCTTCTCCCCGGACACGGCTAAGCCACGCACGGTTAAGCGCGGGAGGGTCCAACCCTCTTGTGCTCGGGTACGTGGTGGCGCAACTTACCAAACGCCTGCTTGCGCAGACGCCCCTGCGGGGGACATTATCTGATGTGCTATCGTAGCTTTATGGCAGATCTTTGCTGACACAAAGATAGCTAAACCACCGCCTCGGGAAAGGCGATCCAATCGAAAACATCGGAAATTTTTTAGATTAAAATTTTGATCAGCAGTAAGCAAAGTTTCCTGTAAAATAATAATATCTGGAGAATATTTAGAAGCAGGATATAATAAATCTGTTGCAGCGCAAAGTATGGAACGACAGTTCCACTGAATTACTGTTAAGCTTCCTATGGTGAAGAAAGTAGAGCAGCATAGACTGCTTGGTCTAAAACGCTCTCTTTTAAGACGTCTTTCTTAGTAGGAGTCTCTCTCACGTTGGTGAGAGAGACTCCTTTGAGTTAGTGAGAGAGCTAGATTTTTTGTTTACCGGTGATCTTTTGCGTTTAAATGATCGGGGGTCCATTTCTACATCTTGATTTTCGATCGCATCTGTGTCTGAGAGGCAGGTGTGGTCAACTTTCTCAGAAGTTGATGACTTTGCAACATCGTTGTTTATCGTTGGTATCGCGGTCGACACTTGGCTAGATTGACTTTTTGGTAGAACAGGCACCTGACCCTCAGTGTTGGTTTTATTAGCAATTTGAAACCACTCAGCGAATTGTGTGGACATTGCCTGAACAAGGGATTCGGTGAGGTTCACCATAATGCGTTCCATTGCTTTTTCAAACGCCTTTTCGGCGGAAGCCGCAACAGCCTGAGAGATCTAGTTATCCATACCTAATGTTCGACGGGCCGTTATACCAGCATATCCTTGAGTCCTGCTCTGAATTTCTGCATTGGCCTCGCGACAAGAGCATCGGCGTCTATCAATTATTTCAAGGATTTGTAGTTCCCTTGTCCTTGCACGGCAGTAAGGCTTATCTGCAGGATGAGTACTGCTGCAAAGGCAGTAGGATTCATCACTTGAAGAACATTCGTTTGAGCTATGGTCTTCTCCACAAACGCGGCACCGTGTGTTTACCTGCAAGCTCTTATGGAGTGTCCAAACCGCCAGCATTTTAAACACTGAACGACACGGGGTGATAGAGGCTCAACTCGGTGTATGTGTGGCCATACCTTGATTTCTGATGGACGATTCAAGCCAGCAAACGTAGCAATGACAGTTTCTGTGTTTACGCGCTTATTATCAACGATACGGCTGCAACGATACACAGAAATCACGCCTGCCGATGAAAACATTTCCAAAATTTCTGCGGGACACAGACTTATTAAGTCAACACCACGGACTAGGCCTTTGGTACACGCGCCGTGATGAGGAATGTAGCTGCTCACCGGATGTTTCGCAACAACATTGCACTTCAGTAAATCTTGTACACAAGCCTGTTCTGGCGAACAGCAAAGGATGCCCCCTCGGCCAAATTGTCGAACCTCGGTGATCTGTTGAATACTGGCCGAGGCCATCCGCAGTTTGGTTTGAATCGCCTTGGGATTCTTCAAGCGAATCATTCCACCATCATTCGAGACTAAAGCCACAGGTACGCTGGTGGTCCCACTGCGTAAGAAAAGCTCCACAGACAAATAAGGGGGGGGGGGGAACGGAAGCCGACCAGGAGTATGCCTTCTGGCCTGGCGATGAGAGAGACATTGCAGATGAGCACAAAATTACTCTAATATGTTAACGGCTATTGTAAAGAAGCGTCAAAAACAATTCGCTAAAAAAGCAAAGATCAATAGGAAAACCGCCAGCAACTTGACCAAAACCCGCGTGGAATCTTCACGGACGACGCTTTGGAAGACCGGCTGCACCACCTGTTCAAACAAAGCGGTTGTTCCTTCTCGCGAGACAGGGCGCTACCGATGAGCCACCTACACTCTAAGAAGAAAAGGAGGAAAAGGGGTATTGAGGTTACTCCTTTAGGGGAGAAACTGGTCTGCCACAACCATTCCTCCCTTTAGGGGGTAACTGCGACGGGATGAACTGTTACTCCCCTGGCGTTACTCCTTCAGGGGAGGAACGGTTGCTCTTTCCCAGTACTCCTCAAGGGAGGAACAGTTGCCATTTACCGATGCTCCTCAAGGGAGGAACGGTTGCCTTTTCCCAATGCTCCTCAAGGGAGGAACGGTTTCCTTTTCCCAATGCTCCTCAAGGGAGGAACGGTTGCTCTTTCACAATACTCCTCAAGGGAGAAACGGTTGCTCTTTCACAATACTCCTCAAGGGAGGATCGGTTGCCTTTTCCCAATGCTCCTCAAGGGAGGAACGGTTGCCCCTTCGCCATTCTCCTCAAGGGAGGAACGGTTGCCCTGTTCCGATACTCTTCTAGAGAGCAACGGTTACTCTATGCCAATACTCTTCAAGGGAGCACCGGTTGCTCATTCCGAGGGCTCCTCAAGGGACCATTAGTTCATCTCTCCCAAGTGGCAACCGGAAGAAAAATTTCAAGGAACATGATGGCACCAATTCCAACTGCTTGATTAATGTTTTATTGGGTTGTGCAAATTTTGATTGACACAAATGCCCAAGTAGAGAGCAGTAACTGGAGCATCATATCCAGTTCTGCAAAACAAACAATCCAAAAAAGTGCAGTAAATACTTTATTATAATCTAAATCTTTGGTGCAAAGCAGGTACATGCCGGGTTTTTACGACTAGCTTACTGGCTCAAAAGAGTTTGAGCCACTCGGACGAGTGGTGTTGTCCGCAGACCACTGTGTACCTTTAGGAGATGACACAACAGGTCAAATGTATTTTGAGCCTTCTTATTAAAGACAATGTTCCATGTCCAGTAGAGGACCATTTGTGTGGCAATGGCTGCCAAAAGGCTGCCTTCCTTGATGGCAATGCCCTCCAGGCACACCGTAAACTCCTGCGTGGTCAATATGCCTCAAGTGAAGGTCACTGTTGGTACATAATGTACCTTGGCAGGATCCTGCAACAAAGAACACATTTATATTCATTGATTGTAATGGTAGCCTTGATGTTACGTTATTACAGCTGCTGCTACCAGTTGCAACAGACCACCCTGAAGGAAGATGCGTGCAGTGTTAAAGGAGTACTGACACAAAAATTGAAAGTCTAGATCGATTTAGGTGGACACACACACATCATGCACAAAATATCAGCAGCGAATATAGCTTAGAACATAATTAAAATCAATTTTAAAGTATGTGTGCGCCGCCAACCGCAAAGTGCAGCACCTCACGACATTGACGTCAAGCAGGGATTGCAAACAACCGAGAAAATGCTACGTCACGAGTTCGCGCTGCCGTCGGGGTGGGGTCGGTCAGCAAGTTTCTCACCACTCCGATCGTCCCGATGATTTTTTTTTCCCTGGAGCACACGCTGGCCTTTTTCACCGCTGACGGAGGCACAAAAATCGACTGAATTTGTTTCTGACACGAGATAACTCTTGAAGTGGCCTCGAAAGTGTGCATGTTATAAAATGCTGTGCGATATAGTAAATTGTTGCCGTGACTTTGACTCGCAAGCGGTCAGCGCAGCCGCCGCAGCAATCGTCTCTACGAAGCGGCTCGCCTTGCCAACCTGTTCTCTCATCGCTACCAATGACGTCAGCAAAACTAATTGTACTGTCCTTTATGAGCGACATAAATGTGCAGACGTTGATTGTGTTGACGAATATAGGTGCTTTATTACGAGCTGCGGACTGATCGCAAGGGCCGTCGGCCCCGGATCAGACTGCCAGCCCCCCCCCCCCCCCCCCTCCGAGCAAGGTCTATACCGTTTCCCAGCGATCGCCAGCTTGCCTGGCATGCTCGTTCGCTACAGTCGAAGTCGATAAGTGACAGAAGTGGTCCCACTTTGTGCGCACTACTGGATACTTAGAATGGACCCCGTTGAAGAGCAGCCAGATTTGCTCGCTTCCTTTCGAGGCGCGCCGAGCTTAGAGCAGTCCGATCATCTTCCACCAAGATATACGTATATACGTAGGCAGCCCCAAGCCCGATGATGTGCCGACTTTTACCCCGCCTTGTGTACTGCTCCGGAATATGCTTCATTCCTAAAACGCCCTAGATGAATGGTTCGTACTACTTGTAGCGGTGTGTATATGTATATTCATATAGCTGTTGCTGGCCGCACTTTCCTAGTTGCTGCTTTATAGGGGATCGATTGAAAAGTGGTTGGCCATGTCTAATACGGTGGCGACTCCCGCCTGGAGGAAATAGTCGCCGCTGGATAACAATGACATCGCAAAGCACGTGCAGGTATAGCAGACAAACTAGCAAAACAAAGCTCGCGCGCCGGCGAGCGCACGTCCCAGTTTTGTGGGATCACGTGCCCACGGTGTTTACAATCCTTCTTTTCCCATCTCGCTGCTCTCTAAAACCGAGACTTGGACTGTTCACTACAAACATTAATCTGTTGCGCTCTGAAGCAAATGAGGTTTCACGCCATGATTACTGGGTCATTAGCTACTTATTACAGCCAAAAAAACAAGATCGAAAATTTTTGTCAGCTCTCCTTCAAAACCAGTCTCAAACCCAACGCTTTGCAGCACACTGACAATTAAAGACAGTTGCAATGTAATCTGCATAATGTATATTAACGAGAGCACAACAGCTTAATTTTCATTACACTGGAAAGAATTTTCTCAAAAGGTAGAAACCGCTAGCAGTAAGGCCACAAGCTTATCCACATGTTAGTGACTAGTCTTGTTTACATTCAAGCCAATTAGTTCGGCCCCACAAAAAAAGCTATATATTTGCTGCTTTCAGGCAATATTTCACGCTGGCATTCTGTAAACTAGGCAATTTGTGCTCTGTACGTTTCTTAAACTCATCCTGGACATGGATGCATTGTTGAATGCTTTTTGATAATTCACCCGCACTCGTCTTTCCTTTCCTCTCGTCTTTCACTATTGTCCTTTATTTTGAATTTTGCGGTACTAAGTATCATGTTCCGCAAAAGAGATTGTAAAAATTTAATACAGCAGGTATCCTCAAAACTAGTTCATATGGCCAGTAAATTACAAGCTATCAATTTTATAGTGATGGACTTACATTCATCAGCCACAGAATGGCTGATGAATGCTTCCATTCTCTCTTTCACCGCTGTCGGGAGCAAACAAATTGCAGCAGTGAGCGTCACCTCTGAAAGAGACATGAATTACACTGTCTTAAAAAGCATAAAGAGTTCAACTACAAGCAAAATCCATGCTTCAGTTTGAAAGACCTGTTTTAGTCACTATTCACTGCAGTCAGCATATAGGGTCCTTTAATAATTAAGCACACATGAGTGATTACATTTTGTGGGGTAGTCACGGTAACTTCACTCAGTCATTGTAAGTATGCCAGGTCACCCAGCCAAGTAAGATTCACGGGCATAGCACACCATAGATCTGCTTCTGACAGCACTTGAAGTGAGAAAGTTTACATGCACCGACTCATTACTATAATTTCTGCTTATCACTATGCAGTCAAAGCAGCAGGAATAAATTCACACTGCAATCTGCAATCCGACACCGCATCCCAGCAAACCCGCTCCGTGAATGCGTCTCTCTCTCATTTTCTCGATCTCCCGAGCACAGAGCGCAAAACCTCTTCATCAACTCGCAGAGCATTGGCATGAGCGCGTGTGAACGTGCCAGCTTTGTATGAAGAAGCTCGAACGCACTCAAATGATTCGCATAAATGCATGTTGTGCAAGCATGGCTGTATAGCCTATAGGACTATACGGACGGACGACTTACTAGTGTTAGTTTTTATTTCTAATTTATTTTCTGTCCAACAGCGTGCATTTGTGTTATTTGAGTGTGTGGTAATTTGTATGTACTGTGTTATGTCGAAGACCGGCAATAAATAAAAAAAGTGGCTGTATAGCCTAGTGGTTACGCCGCTCGCCTTGGGACCGTGGGTACGCGGGTTCGAATCCTGCCTTGGCAAGAAAGTTTATTTACTTTTATTTCTTGATGTTTCAGCTGGCTTATACCTGTGTCACACGGGCACATTTGGAAGGCCCTCCAGTCAACGGCCTTCGAAATGCCACAACTCTATCGACTCAAAAGAGTTGTCGCGCTGCTACACGGCACTTTTGAAAGGCCGTTGAGTGGTTCAGGCGTTTCTCGCAAAATTGTGTGGCGCTGCGGATATTTTTTTTCGTTTTCATGTCACCAAAAGTTAAACAACATTAAAACCACTTAAAAGCACTATAATTACTTTTATATTTGTGTATACGGCGAAATTGACTGAAATTGCTGATTTTATGAACCTCCTTTCATTAAGACAAACCGTGTTGAAACCTACGCGAGGAAGTCATATCCTAGATCTTTTTTTCACAAATATGCCAGAAATGGTCGAGAACACTGAATTACTACCAGGGATAAGTGATCATGATGTCGTGCTATGCGAAATAAATATGAAACATGTAAGTGTTTACAGTGAGAAGAGTCGGTGCATGTACAATTACGCCAAGGCTGATGTCCAAGCAATCAATACTTCACTGGAAGCATATTTCGTTGTGTTCGAAACGCTTGCGGATGAGTATTCAGTAGAAAACCTATGGGTTCTGTTTAAAGACAAAATTTTTGAGCTGCGAAACCGATTTGTGCCGTCATGGGTATTGACTAGAAGGCGTAATAGAAGTAAGCCATGGTACACTAAAGCACTGGATGTTTTAGTGAAGCGTAGACAAAGAATTTACCGTTCATTCAAACGAAACCCTTCAAAAGAGAACCTATGTAAACTAAAACTGGCAACGCATGAAGTGAACAATGCTACAGTCCAAACAAAAACAGCCTACTTTGAAACAATAGAAAGTAAAATAAAGCAAAATCCGAAGGAACTTTGGAAGCATATAAAACGAAATAAAAAAGACAACATTTCAATTCCAGCTTTGACCAGTGGCGATACTATCATTTGCAACGCCTCAGAAATGGCTAAGTTGTTCAATCTTTATTTTACATCAGTTTTCTCTGCCCCAACAGATCCTCAGAAAGATCTTAAATTGTTGACACACGTATCCACACCCATGCCTAGTATAGTAATCGAATCTCGAGGCCTTGAATTACTACTTCGTGACTGAGATTGTACAAAGGCCGTGGGCCCTGATTGTTTACCTAGCTTTATATTGAAGTCTTGCTCTCATAAAGTGTCTCTGTACTTGAAACTTATTTTTGAAAAATCCTTAGAACACAGTTCTCTTCCCGCTGATTGGAAAATGGCATCGGTCGCTCCTATACATAAAACTGGCCCGCGCAATGTTATCAATAACTACCGTCCCATTTCACTCACTTCCGTGTGCAGTAAAGTTGTAGAACACGTTTTATATACCGCCATAGTCAAACATATAGATAGTAATTCTTTATTTAACCCAAATCAGCACGGATTTAGACAGGGACTATCGTGCGTCACACAACTAGTAGAGTTCACACATGTCTTAGCGGCAGCACTGGACGACAAATCATCGGTCGACTGTATTTTTCTCGACTTTCAAAAAGCGTTCGACACCGTCTCACCCCATTACTTGCTACTGCAAAAACTAACCAGTTTTAATATTAATCCTCAAGTTATTGCGTGGATCGCCGAATATTTACGTGAGAGGCGACAATACGTAGTCGTAAACGGCGAACAATCTACAATAACTGATGTTACGTCAGGGGTACCTCAGGGATCAGTTCTGGGGCCTCTTCTTTTCCTACTTTATATCAATGACAGTAATGAAAACGTACAATCCCATATTAGGCTATTTGCAGATGACTGCATATTATACCGTAAGATTACTTCTGAAAATGACTGCTTCATAATTCAAAACGACTTATGTGCCATACACGCGTGGTGTGAGCGATGGGAAATGAAACTGAATCTTAAGAAAACGGTATGCATGAGGTTCTCCAAGAAGAAAAAACCTGGAAATTTTGAATACACAATAAACTGCTCTCCGGTGAAAACGGTATGTGAATATAAATACCTAGGCGTTTACTTTTGCCCCTCTTTATCATGGAATCGGCATGTGGATTATACTGTTGGCAAAGCTTGCCGGAGCTTGGGATTTTTACGACGAAATACACGTGCGTTTCCACAACAAACCCGGGAGTTACTATATAAATCATACGTTAGGTCAGCGCTGGAATACGCGTGCTGTGTGTGGGATCCTTTAACAGTAACTAACAAAGATAAGCTAGAAAAAGTTCAGTCCATGGCGGCAAGATATGTACTTGATATACCAATGTACGACAGGCAGTTTAGTGCAACGAAATCTAAGGCGATGCTAAAATGGGAATCTTTGCAGCACCGAAGAGCGTCATTCCGATTGAAGCTTTTACACAGCATGTATCATTTTCATACTCGAATTCCCCGTGACGTATACATTAACCAGCCTCACTACACATCAGCACGCAAAGATCATGGACACAAGATTAGAGAATACAAATGTAATACATCGGCCTTTAGCAGCTCTTTTTTTCCAAGAACCATCAGTCAGTGGAACCGACTACCTTCCTCAGTTGTAGAAATCTCGTGTACTAACACGTTCTTTTCTGCATTAAAAACGATAAAATCTTTTGAACACTAACGCTTGATATATATCGCGGTTATGTCTAACAATCACCATGACCGATACAGAATCTTAGTTGCAAATGATATTCTTTTTTTTAGTGCTGCTTTTTTGTTGTACTGTACCCTTTATCACTACCGCGTGTTGATGCTATTCTTCGCTTGTTCTTTGCCTTTTTATTATGAATCTTTGTTATCATTGTGCTTTCCGTACTTTTTTTTTCATGCGAGATCTGCAACGCGCCTGTGTTCTACGTGGCTGTGCGCAATGCGGCCGTATGCTTTCGTGTCGACGTATAATAATCTATTTTTCATTTACACAAATTTCTGCAAACCTGCAATTTTTATTTTATGCTTATTTTTCTTCTGTACCCCCCCACTGTAATGCCTGAATGGGCGCTGTGGGTATTAAAAAATAAATAAATGGCGGCGATATGACCTCAGCCGGCAGCACATGGAGTAGAGGGAGAGTGTACGAACACAAGCACATAGCTGTTGTCGAGAGCATGTGCAGTTAGCACATATTAAGTGGCGAAAATACTTTATTGAATAATTATTAACACTCATATATAGTATTTTCAGAGCATTTTGGTTTGATTTGTTCCTTCTAACAATGAGTACAAGCACACTGTGAACGAGAGGGCATGTTCATGCTGTTTCCGCTTCCGTTGCTCAAAGGCCACCGAGATTTCGATAGAGTTGTAGGGTGCTCCGTTGACTCGATAGACGATTGACTCGGCGGCCTTCGAAACCGCGCGTGTAGCAGCTGGAACTTGACCTTTGAGTCAACTGACTATCGGTTGGAAGGCCTTCCAAACGCCCGTGTTTCACGGGTATAAAACAGCTTCGCTGATAAAACGATGCTTTTCAGCTACAGTGCTGCTGTAGGCAGAATAATCTAAACTGAAAATGATAGCAAACTGGTATGGTCTACTTTCAGTTCTAATACATGTACAGCAGTACACTTGTATCATTATTTGCATAGCAACAAAAACTCAATGAGCCACCATTTATACAAGAGGGGTGAAATTTATGAATAAACAACTATCACACTTTACCTAACCAGGCCAGGAGGCGATAATTCATTTTAAAGCCCAAAATTTATCTCAAACACGCGCCTGGATCTTTTGTGTGGGAAGCAACTATTCTACCTCTACACCAAGGCGGCAAAACCATACGGGACTTTAGCCGACTACATAGCGAGTGCAATTATTCACAATGTCCCGAACAGCGTTACCCTATTTTAACTTCACCTTTGGAAGCTTGTTCGGCCACTCTTATTACAGGTCAATCTAGCCGAATAGTACATTTATCAGCCCTCACTTGGACGACTTCCATTCAAATGCAAATGTGCTCTTCTTTCTCCCTCTTTGTCAACCTTAATTTATTGTTTTAAGTATAGAATAAGTTATGGTTTTCAACCCGGCTTTTTAACTGAAGTGTTCAAGCTATGGTGAATGTGTTGCACAAGCAGACAACGCCTCAGGCCTTCAGTAGTTAAGACAGTTCAGCGGTGTTTTTGGAGTCCTCATGTGAGCTCTTCTGACAAGCTTTGCATAGGACATCCCTGTAGTTGCTTATCCTGTGGAAGCCGACCATAAATCTGACACGGCATTTGGAATTTTCACTACGAAAATGCCAAAGGAAACGCATGTTATTACACCACCATAAAAGAACTGCGCAAACAAAGCTTTCCCGACAAGTTCAATGCTACAGCACCCGATTAACCAGATGTAAAATCAAGGGAATGGCACCACTGGAAGCTAAACACAAATCGAAACCCTAATGTTGGCTTAGTGATAATTGAAATTACCGTCTATGGCATCCTCTGAAGCAGCACTGAGAACAGTATCAAAATCTTCGAAGAACTTCTGCATGTGTAGTTTTTTCGTCGCTGTGCTTATTATTTTTTGCAGCAGTTTTCAGCACTTCCTCCAACTTTTCCATTATGGAAATCTTTGTCAAGAGTTTGAATTCCAGCTGCACCTATAAAGAAATTCATCAAGCATTTTAATGACATTAAGCCCTGTAGTCGTGTTTTTTCTACTGTGCAATATCACACAGGGCAGAACCTCTGCACGATGTGTAGTCAGGGTGATGATTTCACCAAGACAGATAAAAGAGTTGCAGATGTGCTCACATACATACACATTCAAAGAAAAGTTATCATGCGCCAAGTACAAGAATACACATAACGAAACTGTGCCTCAAGTTCTTATAAAAAGGCTTTGAAATACCATCCTCAAACCTTGTAATAGTGTCCATTCAAGTTATTCATGATGAATTACCCTATTATCAATGTGGGACATATCAGTGCCACTTTTAAGGTTAGCACCGCAGTGCCGTGGATGCAAGACAAAACGGCTCAACACATTTGATCTGGCTGTACCTATACTTCCTGGAACATTCTAATTATCTGCTCTCGAATGAAACCCTGTTACAATGTCTCCATTTTCTTCCTTTATGTCAATCTTCTACAACACCAGCCTTTTTTCTAAAGTTTTCAAAGGGACCAACAAAGCCACTTTCAAATACTTTTACCTTGTAAAAGAGCAAATACAAAATAAAACGCCAGGGTTACTATCTGGCACATTCACACACCAAGAATATAGCAGGACACGTTCTTCCAATAGCCCTGCCAAGCGATTCTGTGCACGGAAGCGACAAAACGAGCTGTCACACAGATTGCTTGTTCTTTCCACTTGATCACTCATTTCTGGAAATCTAGAATTCGTCGCTTGTCACTCGTAAGTGCTACGAGCAACTAGCCAATAGTGCAAAGCTGGAACAGCGTGTACATCAGCGACATACTACCAGTTGTCACATGGAATGAGCAAACGACCAAATTTTTATACATGCAAGGAAAAAAAATACTGCAAGACCTTCTAAAACATTTTATGCTGCTCTGTACAGAGAACATGCGCCATGCAAGTATTTGTTCCAAATCCGCCATTTGCCCACCGGGATCGGGTCCAGCCAATATGGGCATGGCGCCCGCCCATATGGGCAAATCCCGAGTCATTTTGACCTATCAGGGAGGGCTAATGGCCAATTTTGAATAAAAGCAGATTGGAATAGTTTTATGTTATACCAGCCCTAAAGTGCAGAACGAGGATTGAAAAAGCCTGATGAAACAATAAACTTGGAATGAACGCACGAGTATTATGCAAACTGAGGATGTCAAGAATGAATGGACGTGAGCGAAACAGCCTATACTACCCAATTCCTCTGGGCAATTTTCTGCCATTATTGATTCAAAGATGCATCCATTGAGAAACTTACGATGGAGCTAACTGACAGCACGGGATACTTCAGCAGCAACTCGTCGACAGATGGATTCTCCTTCGCCACCTCTTCTGCTTGCCAATGTCCTTGCCATGCAATCTTCAATGTAGGCCATATCTGGCCTGGCCTTCAATACTTCTTTTGCCATGGCCGAAATGTGGCACGCAACTGTTTCGCCATCTTCAGCTTCGACCATGGCAGTTGCCTGAAAGCAAACATCAATTCTGTTTAACCAGGTGGGCAAAAGCAGGCTTGGTGCCAGCAGGGCTACGCAAAATGTGAAATACATACTGTATATGGTCTCTCAATACGTTGAGGGGCAGCGCTCTCATTCACTGCAGCCCTCTTTCGGGGTGGGGCATTTTCAACATCTTCTTTTGACAACGCCCTCACTTTTTTCTTTCATATTTTGCTTGTAGCGCAAAGCTTCACGCCATGAATCCTGTAAGGCACCAGAGAGGGTTATAGACATGTTATTTAAAGTCGCAGGTCACATTCAGAAGTCAACTTTTTTGCAGAACATAGATATTTTTTGTTTATATGTTTTATGATGCCCAAACATTCAGAAACATATTGCAAAATAAATTATCTTGCCATCATCATTAGTTTGCGAGTTACAGCTAGTTTTCCAACCCAAGCACTCGTATGGCGACACCGAAACCACATTGCACTGGTTAAAAAATCAGTACTACTTCTTTTACATAAATATTATAGAAAAGACGTTTTGATTTATGTTGTCGGCGAGCAACCACACGAACAAAAAAAATTTAGTGCAGCTCATGGGGGCTCTAGCTATGAATCTGGTGCGTTTTAGGCCTCTGTGTTTTTGACAGCTTTCTCATGGTTTGAAAGATTTGTTGACTTTTCTCCCAAAACAAGATTTTGCTTCACATGTTACACAAGCTTTGATAACTTTCTGCTGAATATATTGAAATTACATTTTGCACACTCATTCCTCACATCGACATGCATACAACGAACTAGGACAAAAGAAATTGATGTCATACTTTCGCATTTACAGCTCATTTTACAAATAAATTTGGTCAAAATTGGCAATTTTTTTCGCTTTGCTTAGTTTTTCGAACATAACTCCCTTAATATTGATCACATTACATTTATCCTAGTTCATTGCATAGGTCCCACACTTAGCTACTTGAATGCCAGAGCATTATTCAATTCAATTCATTAGTTTTTTATGGTTGCTGGCATGACTAGCATTTTTTCCACATTTTATGGCAAAAATTAGCTGCCAAAAGATAAAGGGAACCATTTACGGCACTTTAAGTAGATGGAAAAGCTAAATAAAACAAGCTTATTCAGGAAAATGTTATTTAAATCCTGGCTTATTTAAAAAACATTTTTATGGCCAACCACCTCAAGTAGGCAACTGCAATTCTGTGACTTTGCATCACACCACGCATGAGACTATTAACAGGCAGCAAGTACAAGACGTGAGTGCCACCACTTTTGGGTTGAACGTTAGATCATGTAATAACACTGCTTAGGAGGTTTGCTGTCACTTTAAAAAAAACAGTGCCCCCATTTGACTCATATTAGAAGCAGGGAAAAAAAGGCCGCAATTTACCCCCAACATTCTGCTCTTTTATTTCATCTCACACAAATGTACTTAATGAGCTTATGCATATAATTAGAATTCCAGACACCTTGTCTGCCATGAAACCAGTTCCTAATGAGTGAATGATCGCTTGCAGGTGTTTGGCTATGCCAGGTGATTTACTTACAGCACATAGTGCACATATACAGCTCTGTCTAGTGCACCCTGAAGATGAAGATGGAGCAATGAATACAAAGGTGCACATAAGCTTACAGTCAACAGCTGACTTGTCAGGGCATCTCTGTATGTGCCCAATAACTTAAGCCATTATAGGAACAACTTAATTGAAATTCCATGGGACCAGAAAGAATGTGTCAATAATCATAACGTACAATCATTTAATGACGTATCTTTACTACATCAACACATGCTTATGCAGTGACAAAAGATGCTACTATAATTTTGTATTTTTCAGGAACTTTGTACATAAGCTACAAATTTCCTTAACAGAAGTGAACGACTAGGATATCAGGACATATTAGGAAAGCTTGCATATAATGCTGAGAACTGTGGTCTCCTCCACACTGCTGCAGCAGGGCAACACATGTCCGTCTTCACCCAAATATGCATGCTTTTCATGGCCGAGATGTCCCAATTGGTTGCTCAATGTAAATAGTGAGTTTAGCATTAGCACATTAGGACACGATCCAATCAGTTTTCTGGTGGTTTTCACGGTGTAAATATGGCTACTGAATTACAGTGTTTATTTGCCAAGCCATTTAGGTGTGGCATAGTTAGGGGGGGGGGAGGGGGCTTTAGATTAATTTTGACCACACGGAGTTCTTTAATGTGCATCCACTGTCTTGACAGCCCACTTCTGACTAAGCGCGGCTTGTGCAAAGCAGGTATTAATTAGGCAGGCTTTACAACACGAATTATATCTGCAATAACATGTCACTCACATAGCCAGTCTCCGTTGCATCAGCGAGGTTAGGGAATCTTATGACCAGAGCCCGTGCTACCTCAGTGTACAATCTCCCTGGGTACCTGGCAAAAATCACATATTACAAAAGCAAGAATGCAAGGCACTATCTAGCAGACCCAAGTTTTATGGTGAGTTTGGTAGGAAAGAATAACAGCAAGGGCAGCAATAATTCACAAACAAATAAAATTATGACAGATTTGGAATTTTCTCAGTGCATCAAACAGTGGCTCTCAGTAGTTTCAGGTCAAATGCTAAATGTAAACACACAACAGTAGACTCGGCGAACATATTTACTGCAGCATCACTTATTGAAGTCTCGATTTTTGTGCGCCATGACTAGAAACCGATGTTTAGCACTGAGAATGCTGTTTTATGCACCTATAACAGGCCATAAAGCTGTCATTAGTGAGGAGCTGTGTTCCTAAGAAAATCAATTTATTCTCAGTTGCCCAGTAGAAGTCCTTGTTCTACGGACTTCTACTGGGCAACTGAGGATAAATTGATTTTCATAGGAACACAGCTCCTCACTAAATACCTTTTTCAGTGAAATTCATTTTATTCTCTCAACAAAACAAATTGAGGTAAGTTGCGTAGGATACAAGATTTATCTGAAAGAAAGTGTGCCTACAGACACCATGAGAAAAGTTGTGAAAGTAATCACAAACAAGCACAAACTCAAAGTTTTCGGGTTTCATGTGCTTTTTTTCTTACGTATTCGTTTGTGTACAGAAAAGAAACACTCCACATCCACCAAAGTTAGGGGCCCTTATTTGTACTTCGGAGTTTTGAATGATCCAATGCCTTATGGAATTCCAGAATGTTCACGGGTTATAACATTTGACAGTTCTTTCAGTACAGAAGACCAGGATTTTTGTGCGAAGTAGACTTAAGTTTTGAACCAAGTCTATAAGGAACAGGTCAATTGGAGATGGTGGTGAACCTTTCATGGAAATGCAAAAGAAGCCCCACATTTCACGTCAACGTTGCAACGAAGCATTCAAGTTTTTCGATGTTGGCTAAAAGCACTAAGTCACCTTTGTGTATCATAGTGCATAACGCAGTAATGCACTATGATGCTCTCACAGTGATGCTCTCGTCTGCTACAAAGCTAGTAACAACAGCTTTTACACTGGCAAAGTATTTGCAGTAAAATTGGTTGCCTTCATCCAAGTGCCCTGGTAGGTGATAACATCACAAAGTAAGGCTAGGGAGTTTTGCTCCTTAGAAGCTTCCTCAAGGTGCAGACAGACGGCACCATGACATACGATGTCAGTCTATCACATCATCATCTTATATATTTCCGCTACTGTTGGAGTGCTGTTTCTGCAGGGTGTTGACACACGGTGGATAAATTGTCTTCTTCTTTTTAAGTTTCGATAGCTAGGGCATTTCCGAATGCCTGCCCAATGAAAGGGCATTGCTACAAATTATAATCATCATCCAGAAGCAACAATTGTTCTTCTCCGTTGATTGCTAGCAAAGATATTGCTTGTACACTGCAGGAAAGCCCTACACAGCCACACAGGGGGGAAAGGGTGACACCTACTTTACACACGTTAAGAGGATGAAGGTGAAAGACGCGCACCTGCACACTCACGAGACATTCATTAAATTCCATGACATTTTTATTCGAATAAGTTGTTACTTCTTATTGTTTTCTCCCACCAAAGGACATAGTTTCAAGTGGCTTATCAACTTTATATTAATTAAGGTAGAGTAGAGGGAGTCGAACCAATGGTGGCACCATGAATATTTTTGGCCATAACGCTGGAAGACATATCTTTCGACCCATGAGCCATCAAGGCGTTCGCCTTAACTGCTGTGACCCAGTAGTGACTTGTGCCGCAGTGAACATGTTAACATGAATGTGAAGGGAACATTCAAGACACATCAATACGCTTTTCAAGGACATCTCCTTAAATATGACTCACATATCATATAAGTACAGGTCATGGTGCAGCCACTGTAGGACCCTCTGGCGACCTGCGAAGTGCTG